>NW_025349217.1:0-2043 GCF_016433145.1 Gracilinanus agilis
GAGGAGATCAAGGAGAGGGGGAATGGGAAAGAGAAAGGGGAGGGGAAGGGAAAAGAGAGGAAGGAGGAAGAATGAGGTCAAGGGAATAGGGGAGAGGAAGGGGATGGGAATGATGAAGAAGGAGGAGAGGGAAGAGGGAGAGGCAGAGAGTTAAAGGAAGAAGAGAGGAAGGAGGAAGAATGAAGTCAAGGGATGGGGGAGGGAAGGGAGAGGAAAGGAAGGGAGCGAGGAAGAGAACTAAAGGAAGAACAGAGGAAGGAGGAAGAATGAGGTCAAGGGGACGGGAGGGAGGGAGAGGGGGAGGGGAGAGAGGAAGGCAGTGAAAGGGAGAAGGGAATCAAATGCTCTCAATTAAAACTAAGCCACAGTCTATCAGAAACATCTGTTGGAGGAGTCAGGGCGCCAGCTGCTCGCGGGGTGAGGTGAAGGCTTCCAGCATGAAAGCTCCCTGCCTCAGCCCACCCTGAGAAATGACGGGTCACGTTCTTGGCCCCTGGGGGGTTGGGCATGGGAGAAGAAAGGGGCTCCGTGGGGTGGGGGAAACTGGGGAAACCGTGCTGGGGGTTCTGTGGGCTCTCCATGCCTCTTCCTTTTCAAGAGGGTCTCCCACAATTCCCTGGACTCATGGGCTCCTTTCCAGGCCCCAAAGACAAGAACAGGAAAATTGGGGGGCCCGAGGGGAGGAGACTGGGATGCTGCAGTCCTAATGGGGAATCAGGGGCGTCCCTGACCCTCTCTGGCTGGGTGACTGTGGACAAATCATTCAGCCCTCCAGAACCTCAGTTTGTTCATCTATAGAACATTCCTCAGAATTCGCATCAGGGTGAAGGTTAACCCCCAGGGCTTACTGTGAAAAATCACTTTCCGGGCTTTACAATAGGAGGGGAAAGAATACTAGCACAGGAGTCAGAGCACTGGCTTCACCCACCAATTCTCTTATTTTTGGTTTGGGTGGCCTCAGGCCTAGCCTCTCTGGGACTCGGTTTTATCATCTGTAAAATGAGTGTGTGGGTTAAGTGACAGTGGTCCCTCCCACCTCTACACGCAGGATTCTTTAAGTCTGAAGTGGGAGCTTTCGCTATTATCGTGATCGTTATTGTTGTCATTGTTGTTGTTTCTTTCTCAGGCCCCTGGAGAGATGATCCAGACACCTGTGATCAAGGCTGAGCCCAGGGACATGAATCATTTCCTCGAGGTGCCTACAGGTAAGGGAGCAGGGGGACCCTGCTGGCTCAGAGTGCATTCTGGGACTTAAGGAACTCAGCATGATGTCATAGTGAACAAGAGAAGCTGAAAGACCCTCAGGTCCTCCAGGAATCTCTTGGACCTTGCCCAAGACCTCCTCCATGACAAGGGCCAAAACCCTGGGGGAGCAGAGCCCTGGGCATCAGGAACTGGAGTTATTGAACAGAGTAGTCAAGGAATCTTGTAGGACAGTCCTTGACTTGCTGGAGATGATCCCTTAAGGCTATATTTTGGGGCATCAAGGTAGCACAGAGGATAGAGCAGCAGGCCTGGCCTCAGGTAGACCTGGGGCTCAAATCTGGCCTCTGACACATCTTAGCTGTGTGACTCTGGGCAAGTCACTTAACTCCAATTGCCTGGTTCTTGCCCTTCTGTCTTCAAATTGTTACTAAGATAGAAAGCAAGGGTTTAAGCAGGGGGAAATGCTATATTTTGTCTTACCAAGGCAAGGCCGTGCCCCTGTCAGTTAACTATATATGAACTAGCAAAGATGGCATCTTCAAGATGGTAGAGAAACACTTAGAAAAGACAGTGGGAGGGCAGCTAGGTGGCTCAGTGGATTGAGAGCCAGGTCTGGAGACAGGAGATTCTGGGTTCAAATGTAGCCACAGACACTTCCTGGTTGTTTGACTCCCCAAGCAAGTCACTTAACCCCCATTGCCTAACCCTTACTCTTACTTACATACTTACTTACTTAAAAAGCTTACTTACAAAGCTCTTCTGCTTTGGAACCAATACACTATATTTTTTGAAAGAAAGAGTCTTTGAAAGAGAGAGAAAAAGAAAGAGGGAGAGAGA
>NW_025349218.1:0-3957 GCF_016433145.1 Gracilinanus agilis
GAGAGAGAGAGAGAAGAGAGAGAAGAGAGAGGGGGGGGGGAGTCAGACAACAGAAACACTGAGCTGGGAGGAAGGGACCTCAGAGGCCATGTAGGCTGTCATGTTGGAATCAGAATTCCCTTTCTAGCTGCCCTGGTAGGAAAGGCCTCATCCAGCATGGAAGAATTTTCTAAGCCCATCATGCTATTACACAATATGCTATAGCATTAAGCAACTGTGCACTAGAAGGGATCTGAGAGGTCATCTAGTCTGAACTCATTCATTTTAGTCCATAGAGGTAAGTGACATACTCAAGGTCAAACAGTGAATAAGTAAATTGGCATTTGACCACAGATGGTCTGACTCCAGATCCGTCCTTTTCTCTGCATCATAGTGACTTGGAGTCAAAAGACTTTGGTCCAAATATTAGCCCTTCCATTTTAATTAGATGTGTGACCCTGGACATGGCCCTCTCCTTTGCTGAACCTCAGTTCCCTCACCTATGTAAGCAGAAATGTTCACTCTGTTTTCACAGGGCTAGTGGGGAGAAAACATTCCATTTAAGACACTGAAGTCAGAGGACCTGGGTTTAAATTCCACATCTGGCCTTTACTGACTGGGTGACCTTGGGCAAGTCACTGAACCTGTCCAGGCAGTAGGTGACTCACTTGCAAAGTGAAGAGGTTGGACTAGATGTTTTCTAAGGTCCCTTCCAGTTCTGAATCTACAATCCTACAGAGATCTTCAAGGGTATCTAGTCGAACTGCCTCATTTTTGAGAGGAAAATGGGTCTAGGAAAAGTGAAGTGAGCTGCTCAAGGTCATTCAGATAAATAAATGCCAGGGCCAAGACTCCATGTAATTCTATAAACATTTGTTAAGTGCGTACTAGGTGCCAGGCACCAGCAGCTCAGGTCCTCTGCCTTCCAATCAGAGGCTCTGGGGCTCTGAAATACAATCTGTCTTGTTAGGAAGTGCTCTTCCAGGACCAGAGGCACTAAGGCTTCTTCAGGCAATTAGAGAACCGCAGAGGTATTTGTCAAGCATCATTCCTCAACCAGGGTCTTAAGTGCCATTTCCTGGACAATAGCCCTTTAAAGGCTCCTGCAAAGGTAACCATCCCCCTTGCCTCAGCCAATGCTGATGAATAGCCAATTGGAAGTAATCCACATTTCCCAACACACATTGGCCCCAGGAGGTGTGGTCTAGCAAGGAGAATTACAAAGAGATTAGAAAAAACCCCAGCTCTTTGATAGGATAATTGATGTACAAAGTGAACTGAAGAGGCATCCGGGTCCTTCCTGGAGGCTTTAAAAACTGGGCTCTGGAGATGGAGGGGATATCCAGAGGCCGAAGGCCTTTTAGCATATTCAGGCATTATTGAGGGAGATGCAAAGACCATCTAATACACAAGTGGAAATTACACACCAGTCTTAAAGCTGGCCTTGGAAATGGTCTAAGTGGCTCTGGAGGGGGTCAAAGCACTAAGGCTGGACGGAATCAGCAATGGCCTCCAGAAGGCAGAACTCAAGGAGCAATCTAGACAGAGATTTTGCTCAATGTTCTCTCTTCCTTTTCCCCTTGTTTCTCCCCTAGTCCCAGGCTCTCCTACCGAAGGTCCTCTGGAAAACTTGAGACTCCGTCATTACCCCGTCCAATCCCAGGCTGATGCCAGTAATGACAAGAATAATACTATGAATTGGTCTTATTGTTGGAGGAACAATATTTTCCTCTGGGCCAAGGGGAGAGAACTTCTGACAAAGACACCATTAGGGAACTATAAGCTCTATGTATTTTATATAATAGAGTGGAAGATTTATGATAGAAAAAGGTAAAATTGCAAATCCTCAGCTCAGAATTCTATGCATTTGATTTACACTCATGGCAACCCTGGGAGAAATTTCAATTCCAAGGATGCATTTGGGGGTGCTGATGGGGAAGGGTGAGGATAGGGGAATCTATTTGGTAGTAGTGTCAAATGCTGAGTCATCTCAACTTCCATCAACGTAAAAACAACCCTTCCTATTTCGCATCTTTTAGGGAGGATTATGGGAGATCTCAAATAAAAATAATACCTAGGTCTAGTGCAGTAGAAATAACACCAGGCTGAGGATAGGGAAGACCTGGGCTCAATTCAACTCAATTTAATTCAATTCAACAATCAGCCATTAACCACCTACTATGTGCCAGGCACTGTGGACCCAAAGACCTAAAGTCAAAACAGTCTGCCCTCAAGGAGTTTATTATATTCTACTGGGAATATGGGTGAGGTAACATCAGCATGATCTAGGGAAACGATTGCTAGATTTGGAGTCAAATGTCCAGGGTCCAAAATTACCACTTAAACTTCCTGTGTGATCTAAGACAAGTTACTTTTAAAAAAAATTCTTATCTTCCATCTTAGAATCAGATGAGCAGTAAGAGGGTAAAGTGACTTGCCCAGGATCACCCAGCTAGGAAGTCTCTGAGGCCACATTTGAATTCAGGACTTCTCCTCTCTAGGCCTGGCTCTCCATCCACTGAGCTTCCTCAGCTGCCCCAGGACAAATTACTCTGAATAGACAAATGCATCTATTAAAGTGCTTACTATCTGCCAAGCACAATGCCAAACAGGGGATACAAAGGAAGGCAAAATCAGCTCTTACTCTCGATGAGCTTCTAGTCTAAAGAGCCTAAAAATCCTCATCCATAAAATAAGGATTGGATTAGATGGTCTTCAAGGTCCCCCCCCCTCTAATCTCTAACCCCATGATCCCATGATCCTGTCAGTTATTATTGCATTCAACTTGCCTGTTTGTTTACATGGATAAGTAAAAACATGGTAATTTCAAGAGTACTAAACAAGTGGAGATGGGGATGGGACCCAGGATAAGGTCTTACTGGTTCAGCCATTTGCTCAGTGACGCCATCTTGGGCCTCGGTTTCTTCCTCTATTAAAAAGAAAGGATAGACTAGATCAGAAGTTCTTAACCTAGGGTGCGTGAGATTTAAAAATATCTCTTTTGATGAATGCACTTCCATATGATTATAACCATATCAAGTTTATTTTATCTATTTAAAGCCATTATCTAAGAAGGGCCCCAACAGGCTCCACCTGATTGCCAAAGGGGTCAAGGAAACCAAACAGGTTAGGAACCCCCAGAATGGATGGTGCCATTGGTCTGGTCCATTCCACTAGAACTATCTGACTGTTGTAGGATTCATTCATAAACAGTTGGGCCCCTGTTCCATCACCTTAGGCTTCTGGACTTTCCTCGAATGTGTCTCCTCTTTCACAAAGATCTGTACCAAAGCGTTTTCTTACTTTGGGGGGAGATAGAAAGGACTATGGGGAAGCAAATGATGGCAGCTCAGCTCCTGGAGGAGAGCCAGGATCAGCCCTTATTAAAAAAGTCCTTGGTGAGGAGCTGCCCTTGGATGGTGAGGTGTGTGCCTTGAAAACTAATCAAGCTTCCTTTGCATCAATAAATAATCTGAGGATGGAGCATTGTTCTTAAAAGAAATCAAGAGTTCTCTTTCTGGAATGAATAGGAAAGTCTACAGAATTCCCAGACCTCAGATCATCCTGCCTATATTCTAATGGGAAGACAAGAGCATAGGCAATGTGGAAACAGAGGTTTAAGCACTACTAGTTAATACATTTCAAGGCTCAGGTACGAATGGGTTATTTCATTATTTCAGGACTGTGATTTTATCAGAGTGGTTTTTTCCCTCCACTGATGCTGATTGCAGCCTTTCTAAGTTTATTAGACAGTCATGCAGTCTTGTCCCCCCCTCCCAAAATTAAGCACACGAAGTCTGTCACCAAGGCTTGCTGGGAAAACCTTTTTTAGGTTGGTAGGACCTCCAGTAGTTTATGTTCCACTGGCATAGCTTTTGAGGACAGAAGGCCACAAAGCCACCTCTATGCCAGAATGAGGTCCAATGAAAGAAAAACTCATTCAATTCACACAAAAACAGAAGAAGAAGGAGAAGGAGG
>NW_025349219.1:0-6369 GCF_016433145.1 Gracilinanus agilis
TATATATATATATATATATAATCTTTGCAGTCACATTGAACTTAATGGGATCAGTCAAAAAATAAAATAAGATGGAGAGAGATAGAATGGAATAATTATATAAAAGAGTCATGAATGAAAGAAATGTTTTAATGAAGGGAAGAAGGGGATGGCGGGCTGGTAAGACTAGTACCCTATTCTCACAAGATCTGAGTAAAAGAGGGAATGACACATACATACGGAAGGGTAAAAATTTCCTTAACCTATAAGGAGATAGGAGGGTGAGAGATAAAGATTAAGAGAGGGAATCTTAGAAGGGCATGTAGATTTAAGAAGAAAGAGGGCAAGGGGATAAGATAAAGAAGGAAAGGAATAATAAAGGTCATTTATATCATGAAATAAGAGTATACAAAAAGAAGGTTGGAATCCTTAGAAGGGCGAGTAGATTAACATCTAGGAGGGTGAGGGAAAGACACAAGGAAGCTGCCTTTTTCATCCTATTCTGGTAGCCTACTCAAAATGAAAGATTCCTCTGCCCCTTCCTTTGCTATATTGTTCCCTTCTAAAAGGATACTTAGGCTAGCTATGTTCACCTCTTCATTACTCTCTGGGGCCCTTACTCCTGCTACATTCCATGTTAGAATATAAGGACCTCAAAGGCAGATCTGTCTTTTTTTTTTTTTTCATTTGTGAATCCAATCCTTAGTGTAGTATCTGGTCTAGTAAGCACTTAATAAATATTTGTTCGTTTAACTTCTTGGTTTCACAAGACCAGATCTCTCTACTATACTGTATCAATGAAAAAAAAAATTATCCCAAAATCCAAATTGCCTTTTTTGCAGCAGTCTGTTATAAACTTTCATATCCATATAAAACTCACTAACATTTATTTAAAAAATTACCATCTTAGGAGTTTAGAGCTGGAAGGGACTTTAGAAATTACTTAAAACAAGCATCTCATTTGTTCAATGCCCAGATAAAACATATTATCCAAAATCATACAAACAATTAAAAACAACTTTCATTTTTTGCTCATATGAACTTGCTACCCATGTGAGTCTGATCCTTCTTCTTATGAAGCCAATAGATGATTATAAAGTTAAAGTCTATTCTGTATACAAGTGTACATTTAGAAATTCTGAAATGAGAGACCTGAAGCTACCCATGATACATAGGGTAGCAAATATTTTATAATAAGAAAACTAAAGTTTTAAGTCTGAAAACCAGGCAAGTAACTGGAGACCACAGAGGGTCTGAGGAAAAGTCAGGATTCCTGAAATGTGCAAGAATATGATGGTAGGCCCAGGGATATAACTCTGGGGGGAAAAGAGGGTCACGGAATAAGGCAATAGCTATATCAAGGTTGTATGAACTTTATAGAAGCTGTTCCTCAGGAGGTATTGGAGTAATCTAAGATCTCCAGCTGTAATAAACAAAATAAACATGTTGGTTTGTTTTTAAATAGTCACTTGGGAAATGTTTGTCCAATTTCTTCTCTGGAATCTAAATACCACTCATTATTTAGAGAAATGTCAGTGGGAAAACACATTTCCCATCTATGACAGCACTGCCATGTACATTTCTAATTATTCAGAAAGGGCATAATTTGTATAATGGAAAGTGACCAATTTCATTAGCACCTCCTAAATAGTTTTAATAAATGATTTCTGTGCTTATTCTGATCTCCTCTGAAGGTGGATAGAGAAATTCATGGACAAATAGCTAAAGACCTGGACAGTGGGTTCATTAGACACTCAGCTTTGGCCACAAGAAGGCATTTTTAAAAGATTAACCAAGTTTGTATTGGTCCTTCCATATTTTAAAATGCAGTATCTTTCATCCATTAGCATAACACTGAATTATTTAGCAGACAGATCAAGAATATGCATATGCATATTTCATGGGAAAAATTCCCAAGTTTAAAAAAAAAACTTTTTGTCCTAATCCCAAGATATATTCTGAATACAATTTAAACAAAAAGATATAGAATTCCTATATTCATTGGATTGACCCTATTCTCATTATACAGACATTTCTAATTATTTCTGTGTCAAGGGTAGATGGTTAATGTGAGAGCAAATCACGATAGTTTAAATTTTACATAAAAAGCCCATTAATTTCCCATGGATGGGCTACTTCCCAAAAGGAATTCACATTCTGATTTAAGCGATAGGATATATACCTTCCTTAATCTCAGCCACTTGAATTCTGTGCAGAAAGATAGCCCTGGAAGGCTCTTGACCTTATCTCATCTTAATTTTAAAGGAGGAAAAAATGAGCCAGATTAGACAGGAGCTGTCTCACTGACCACATAATTAAAGTCAAACCTCTATGCTCTATTGACTACTGGAGAAACTTGAATGCTGTAAAATTGAGGGAGGAAGGAGTTTGGCAAAGAAGATAAAGGATAGAAGTCTCCTTAGAGATTATAGAAAATGCTGTTGATGTGAAAAGATTAGTGAAATCCTTATTGACTGATGGTGATGCTCTAACTGAAATAACTATTTCATATGACCCATAGAAGAAGGCAGACAAATGGACGCTATTGCAGTAGTCTTAGAATTTGGTCTTCTTAACTACAGCTTCTTCTCTCCAATCTTTTTCTTAAACCACTGACCTCTCCATAGCACAGCTTGAATAATGTTATCTCCCTGTTTAAAAGACTTCATATTACTACTCTTCTGTCTGGCATTTAAAATCATTCACTGACTTCCAGGTTAAGATGGCACCAGAGTAGAAGCAAAGCTCTTCCTCTCCTCTCCACTGACCAATATAAAGGGTCTCAAAAGGACAAAAGCAAAATCAGATGAGCAAAGGGACACCACTATAGGGTGCAACATTGAAGGTAGGCAGAGATTGGGGCATTTCCACGCTAAAAAGGGGGCAAAATTACTTCCACCAAAAAGCGAGGCATCACCTGTCCCCAACTACACATAGGGCTCCAGAGTCAGAGTGAGCATGGGGCAATCGCTAGGTTCTCAGTGGGACTGGCTGAGGACACTGAAGACTTACCCCTAAGAGCAGCAAGACTTGAGACACCAGAAGGCTCAGGAACACAAACCTTGGGCACAGAGATAGAGCAGAGAGGGGTGGCACACAGGAGAAGGTGAGGAAACTTGAAAAATAGCCTCAGGGGGAAAAAACTGCTCCTTAGCTCAATACACAGAGAACCTGCCCTCCTCACTTAGATGTCTGGATGGGAAGGGAAAGAAAAGTCAACAAAGCAATGGCCAATAATACCCAAGAACTACAATCTATAAATACCCAAAAATATCAGGAAAAGCCTTTGGCTCTGGATAATTTCTACTTACAGAAACAACAGACTATAGAGGAGAAACTAGAGGAAGACAAATAAGCAAACACATCCAAATTTTCCAAAAAAAAAGATGGAAATTGGTCACAAGCTCTCCAAGAAATCAGGCTAGAATTTGAGAACCAAAGTTAAAAAGATAGGAGAAACTTGGCAAGAAAAGTGGGAAATAGTTCAAAAAGAAAATAACAGTTTAAAAGACAGAATCTCCCACTTGGAAAAAGAAGTCCAGAAATAAAATGAAATGATAAGCAAATTGAAGACTAGAAATGGCCTTGTGGAAGCCATGAAAAGCAGGATGGACCAAACAGGAAAGGAAAATAAAAAAATCATAGCTGAAAACCAGTCTTTAAAGACCAGAATTGGGCAAGTAGGCACTAATGATCTCATAAGACAGCAAGCATTAATAAAGTAAAGTCAAAAGAAAGACAAAATAGAAGGAAAAATGAAATTTTTCCCTGAGAAAATGACTGACACAGAAAACCAATGTAAAAAAGACAATTTAAGAATCAGTGGTCTACCTGAAAACACAGAAATAAATAGAAACCTTGACATCAAAATACAAGAAATTATCCAAGAAAATAGCCCTGATTTTCTTCAACAAGAGGGCAAAAAAGACATTGAAATAATCCATAAATCACGCTCTACATTAAATCTTCAAAAGACAGCACCCAGGAATGTAATTGCTAAATTCAAGAGCTTCCAAGCTAAAGAGAAAATACTACAAGAATGCAGAAAGAGACAATTCAGATATCAAGGAGCCCCAGTCAGGATTACAAAGGATCTGGCAGCCTCCAAACTAAAGGACCACAAGATTTGGAATATGATATTCAGAAAGGCAATAGAATTGGGTCTACAACCAAGGATCACTTACCCATCAAAATTGACTATATACTTCCAGGGGGAAGTATGGGCATTCAACAAAACAGAAGATTTACAATTTTAAAAAAAAGACCAGAAGTAAATGGAAAATTTGATATCCAAATACAAAAATCAAACAAAACATGAAAGGATAAATAAGAAAAAGAAAAGAAAAAAATTATTGTTATTTTTAAGGGCTTCAATAAGGTCAAATTTTTTTTATATTCTTATATTGAAAAATGTTATTTGTAGCTTTTGAAAATTGTATTCACTATTATAGTAGTTAGAAAGATTATTTATAGGTAGAATTTGGGGTACTAAGTGGTTTAAGATGATATGCAAAAAGGGGGGGGAATAGAATATGGCACCAAGAGAAAAATAAAAGAATAAGAAAAATAGGATAATCTATATCACAAAAGAGGCACATGGGAGGGGGAGAGGAAGAATACTATTATAAGAAGGAGAGGAAGAGGGTGCTAATAGGCAATACTCAAATCTTACTTTAAGTGGAATCACTTCTGAGAGGGAGGAGCATCTAGATCCATTGGATTATCGAATTCTATCTTACCCTACAGGCAAATTGAGAGGGGGGAAACCAAAGGAGGGAGTGTGGTAGGGAGTACAAAAAAGGAGGGGAAGAGAATTTAATAGATCCTAAAAAATAAGAGAGGAATAAAAAGGAGGGGGTGAAACAGGAAATAAAATAAGGGTGGGAGTTACAGACACTTATTAAAAGCAAAACACTGCTATAAAAGGAAATAGCAAAAGAAGGAAAGGCAGAACTAGGAAAAGAAATCAAAATATTGAGGAATACACAGGTGGTAATCATAACTCTGAATGTGAATGGGATGAACTCACCCAAAAAATGAAATCAAATAGCAGAGTGGATTAGAAACCAAAATCCTACCATATGTTGTCTACAAGAAACTCATATGAGGCAGGTAGACACACAGAGTAAAGGTAAAAGGCTAAAGCAAAATCTGTTGGACATCAACTGAAAAAAGAAGGCAGGAGTTGCAATCATGTTGTCTGACAAAGCCAAAATAAAAATAGATCTGGTTAAAAGAGATAGGGAAGGTAATTACCTCCTGATAAAAGGCAGTATAGACAATGAGGAAATATCAGTACTCAACATGTATGCACCAAATAGTAAAGCATCCAAATTTCTAATACTCCATGTCACAATCAAATGTAATAGACTTCTCTGTAATGGACTAGCAGGAATGCAATGATCCAAGACATTTCTGAGGGACCTATGAGAAAGAACACTATTGACAAACAGAGAAATAACTGTGGGAGTAGAAATAGAGAAGAAAAAAGACTGCTTGATCACATGTGTTGATGAGGATATGATTGGGGATATAGACTCTACCAGTGATTCCCAAAGTGGGCACCACCACCACCCTGGTGGGTGCTGCAGCGATCCAGGGGGGTGGTGATGGCCACAGGTGCATTTATCTTTCCTATTAATTGCAATTAAAATTTAAAAAATATAATTTCCAGGGGCACTAAGTAATATTTTTCTGAAAGGGGGCAGTAGGCCAAAAAATTTTGAGAACCACTGCTGTAAATGATCACCCTAGTGCAAATATCAATAATATGGAAATAGGTCTTGATCAATGACCCATGTAAATCCCAGTGGATTTGCTTGTTGACTATGGGAAGGGGGTGAAAGGAGGGAAGGGAAAGAACATGAATCATGTAACCATGGGAAAATTCTCTTAATTAATCAATAAAAGAAAAGAAAAGAAAAAAAAAAGAAAAGAAAAGAATAAACCTCATTTAAAAAAAAGTAAAATCATTCATGCTTGACACCCATCTACTTCTCTCGGCTGATTTCATATTGCTTTTCCTCATTTAATCTATTTTTGATATTTTTATCCCTTGCTTCTACTTATTTGTGCAAATGTTGTCCCCTATTTCAGATCTAAGATGCTATACTCTGCCTCTGAGAATCTCTAACTCCTTTCAATGATCAGTCTAGGTAGAATCTCCTCCAAAAGGCTTTTTCTTAGAGATCTGAGGGTTAGGGCTCTCCCCCAAAACTATCGCTCCACCAGTAAAATTATTTTGTATTTACTTCACTCAAATAAATACATACTTTGAGGTACTAATGCATCATAATTATAGTGAAGGGGAAAACAAATTCAATTCAATTCTGGTACAGTTATACAAAAAGTATACTCATTCATTGTTGGTAGAATTATATATATATATAT
>NW_025349220.1:0-3448 GCF_016433145.1 Gracilinanus agilis
TAAATATTATATTTTATAAAGTTTATTAATAATAACTAAAGTAAAAAAAAACTAGCTAATCTAGCTGCAGTCGTGAGAAAAAAGAGAGAAAAAGGGAGGAGTTACAGAACTATATAAACAATAACATAAAAGTGCACGTAAATGAAAAGGGGAAAGGAATTTTGGGATGAGGAAAGAATTCTGGGAGATGAAGTCCAATGTACAAAATTCTCTAACTATGCAACACTAATTTTGATTCATTAGTGTAGAAGGTACATAAAAATTAAAGTCATCAGAATGAGTACCATTTCTGAGGATCTGAGGATAGAGAAAGAACCAGTAATTTAGAATTAGTATTAAGATCATAGGAAGATGACAATCACACTGTGTGAATGTGAAGCCCCCTGCCCCCTGCCCCCTTTTATGATCATAATAGTATTTGCTTTTATGATTATATTCACAATATAGTCATTAGTTTTGAATTAATAGTCAAAGTGATATAGTTTGCTTTATAAAATTTGCTTTGTAAAATTATTATTATTTTTTGCTTTATAAAATTATAGGGATTAGCTAAGAAAATTACAGTTTAGGGTGGTATCAAATCTTGTTTACATCTTTTGACCTTAAGCCTATAACCAAAAGTTACTACCAAGCCTATTACGCCCTACTGGGTGCAAGCTCAAGATGGTCAGGACGGAGGGGGAGGCCTACCTTGGGCAAAGAGGTAGAGGCCTGCTTTGGGTGCAAGCTCCAGAGGCTCCCACAGGAGGTGGGGGGCCCCTCTTGTTTTTACAATCCGCTGACTCCTAATATTGTCAGGAATAGACACCAAGAGTGCAAAGGCCTTTCTTTGAAAGGTCAGCAATAATAATAATAGACTTAAGTTATCACCCAAAGTGATCTTCTTTTGCATTCGCTCGCTTAAGAGCTGCCTACGTGAACTCTAGGAGCATCTTTTTCTCTTTTTGGATCACTGTCACTGTCATAAGATTTCTCTCTATAAAAAAAAGGCCATCTGCTAAGGCTCGGGGTCTCTGGCTCTGATGGGTCCAGGGTCCACGGCTTTATTGCTCAGTAAACCTATTATTTAGCTTGGAGTTCTGTACTGGTATGATGCATTTTCTCCACAACTGTATTCTCCCATATCTGGTCAAACTGTACCTGGAATATTTCATTCTGTTCTGGACTTCTAGAGCCGGGCATTTTTAGCTTGGAGAAAATTAGACTTAGGGAGAACATGACATTTACTTATCTTTAGGTCTTTAAAGAACTGATGGGACAAAGAAGAATGAGAGCTGTTCTGCTTGGCACAAGAGACCAGAAATAGGAACAAAGGGTAGAAACTGCAGAGAGATAGGAAGAACTTCTTAACAACCGAAGATATCCAGAAGTGCAATGAATTGCCTTAGGAAGTAGTAAGCTCACTGTGTGACCCTGGGCAAGTCACTTAACCCCCCTTGCCTAGACCATACCACAATGCTGACTTGGACCCAATACAAATTATTGATTTTAAGATGGAAAGTAAAGGTTAAAAAAAAAAAAAAGAGGTAGTAAGGTCCCCTTCACTGGAAGTATTTCAGCAGAGATGCAGTATGAGAGCACTTGTCAGGAATGTTGTCCAAGAGGTGCTTGTTCAGTCTGAGTTAGACAACGTGGCCCAGAGAGCCTTTCCGAAGGATTAGATTTCGCAGGATCCCTGATTCCAGAAGGATCTTTGGATGCCACCATCCAAGGGAAGCCCAGCCCCACTCGTGTGCTTACAACCAGCTTGGATTTTGCCATCTAGGCTAAGAGATGGGCTCTAAGTCATTCCCCTTCTGGAGGGCTTCTGTTCATGGGAAGGAGGCGAAAGCCCAAATGGCCTGGAATGCTGGTTCTCCCATCTATCATCATCACTGCAACAACTCGCATTCAGAGAGTGGATTAAGGATTACAAAGCATTTTCCTCCATCTAAGCCAGGGAAGCTAGATAGATTGTGTGTATATTATCCTGTTTTACAGGGGAGGAGACAAAGGCTCCATGAGGCATGCATTGCCCATGGTCGTGCCGTCGTGCCGTTAGGGCTTGCCACACCAGGACTGGGATTTTGTTGCCGTTGCTAAGGTGCTCTCTCTTGGGTCTCAGGAGTATCCAGACTACGGCCCTCTGGAGTTAGAACTTGGGGCTCCCGGGGCACCCACTGTAGTTCTTCCTCATTTACAAAGTAGACTGAGAGGCCTGGGGAAGGGTCCTTCTACAGCTGCCCGGGAAGACCTACTATTCCAACTAAATATTTCTTCTATCTGGGGCTCACTGTTCAACAGTGGCTGTGTCACCTTGGGCAAGTGACTCTCCCCTTTTGGACTTCAAGTTCCTCATTTCCAAAACAGAAGGGTTAAATTAGTCAGTGATTCCCAAAGTGGGCGCCACCGCCCCCTGGTGGGTGCTGCAGTGATCCAGGGAGGCTGTGATGGCCACAGGTGCATTTATCTTTCCTATTAATTGCTATTAAATTTTTTAAAAATTAATTTCCAGGGGCTAAGTAATATTTTTTTCTGGAAAGGGGGTGGTAGGCCAAAAAAGTTTGGGAACCACTGAATTAGATGATCTCTTGGATCCTTGGCAGCTTTGAAACCTGGACCCTTGGACCCAGTCATTTGGCTACTAGATCTAGACTCCTATCGAGATGAAATAAAAGAGGAAAAGAAAGCCACATTACAGAAATAATGATGGCGGCTCTTTGTGTAGAGGTAAAGAACTGGAAACTGAGGGCATGTCCCTTCATTGAAGAGTGTCTGAATGAATTATGGTACGTGGATGCCATGGAATATCCTTGTGCCATTAGAAACGATCAAAGGGAGTTTCAGAGAAACATGGGAAGACTCCTATGGACTGATGCAAAGTGAAGGGAAGAAAATCAGGAGAACAGTTAACAGAATAATTTATAACTGAAAGAGTTAGCAAAATGCCTGGCTCATGAGAATTAAGTAGTAAGAAGCTGCTAGATGGCTCCATTGATAAAACAAACAAACAAACAAACAAAAAATGGCTGGAGATGGGAGGTCTTAAGTTCAAATCTGACCTCAGATACTTCCTAGCTGTATGTCCCTGGGCAAGTCACTTAATCCCCATTGCCTAGCCCATACCACTCTTTTACCTTAGAACCAATGCATAGTATTGATTCTAAGACAGATGATGTTGATTTGAATTAGGAACTAGTCAATGCAATGGCCAGCCATCATTGTAGAGGACACATGAAGAAGCCTACTACCACCTTCCTAATTGGGAGGTGATGGATTTAGGGTACAGAATGAGGCATACATTTTTTGGACCTGATCAACAACTGAATTTATTTTATTTAAACACACATACTTGTTGCTAGGACTTATATTTCCTTCTTTTTTGGTGATGGGGAATGGGAGGGAGAGAAAATCAATTTCTGTTTATTGAAAATTGTAACAAATATATAATATTATATAACAAAAATAT
>NW_025349221.1:0-1417 GCF_016433145.1 Gracilinanus agilis
CTTTCTTTCTTTCTTTCTTTCCTTTCCCTTGCCTTCCATCTTAAAATCAATACTGTGTTCCAAGGCAGAACAGAAGTAAAAGCTAGGCAATGGGGGTTAAGTGACTTGCCCAGGGCCACGCAGCTAGGAAGCATGTGAGATCATATTTGAACCCAGAGCCTCCCATTTCTAGGCCTGGCTTTCAAATTTGCTGAGCCATCTAGCTGCCTCCTCCCTCCCTTCTTTCTAAGAGATGAAACTTTTGACTTCTCAACCCTCTTTCCCTTCAGCACACTTTAAATGCTCTAGAAAAAGTTATTATAGGGAAACATTGATGTGATGGGATAATAATCAGCAAATGAGCACCTAGGCATAGTGAGAAGTATTGATATAATCAGTAGACCAATTGCTCATATGGAAAAAGACACTGATAAGGATAAGCACCTATGAGACTACATGGAATGGCACAGAAGCCTACTTCTAAAGTAAAAGAGGAGACAGTGAAATACTCCATTAAGACTCATTTTCCCAGGTTCAAAGTCTGGCCTCTGACATTTACTAACTATATGACCCTGTGCTAGTCACTTACGCCTCTTTGCCTCAGTTTCCTCATCTGTAAAATAAGCTAGAGAATGAAATGGCAAAAAAATGTCAAGAACATGCTATATGGGATCATGAAGAGTCAAACATAACTGAGACAATTGAACAACAAAAATAGCATATAGCCCAAAGAGTAATCTTGTATATGACTGTGAGGACAAATGTATAAAATAAAATATCAGGGGGAAAATGGACATTTGAGTGATGCATCTTGTTTTGGAACTGAAGGTACAGAGTTCTGCCTTTAGCAGACAGTTGTTAGAGGTCTGGTCCCCTGGAAAATATAACAAGTGTCATCTACTGGAAGCTCAGCAGAATAGAAAAATCTTCAAAACAATGATGAACATAGGTTGCAACAGCCATCTGGTGGGAGATGCAAGAACTACACAAATCAAAACACAAATTAGAATATAAATGCTATATAAATATATAGAAATTGAAAAAGAAAAGAAAATAAAAATATAAATAAATATAAATTTATAAAAAAAAAAAAAAAAAAAAAAAAAAAAAATAAGGGAAGATATTACTTCCAAATAGGGGAGTGCAGGTAAAGCTTCTTGGAAGAACTGGCCCAAAAGCTGGGCTTTAACGGCACTTTGGCAAAGTAGAGTACTGGACTTGGAGTCTGGAAGACCTGGCTTCAAATCCTGTTTCTAAGGCTCACTAGCTATATAACTTTGGAAGTCAATTAAGGTCCCTGAGCCACCTCAGTTTCCTCATCTGTAAAATAAGCAATTTGGACTAGCTGGTCACTCCTATCTCTTTCAAATCTAAATCCATGAATCTGGACCAGAAGATCTTTGGGAAAGTATTGGAACAGATGGTTTGAATCATGAAA
>NW_025349222.1:0-8137 GCF_016433145.1 Gracilinanus agilis
TTTTTAAGACAACTCAAGAACTATCTAAAAATGAAATAAACTCACTGAAGAAACTCAGAAGATTTTAGCAAGAATAATTATTTCTGGCCCAAAAGCTATATTTTACATACTCTTCTATTTACTTGTGTTTATAGTTCCAAATTGTTTTGTGGCCAGGATCTTACAAGTGTTTACAACTGAAGTTGCTGAGAGAGGGAAGAAAAAGAGCTAAGAAATACATTACAAAATGAAATAATGACATTTCTCTGAGATAAATTTGCACCTTCCACAGTTTAGATGAAAATTGCTTGCCAAATTTTCATTTCATTTGATTTCAATCTCTCTTAGACTCTCTAGGCTTGAAGATAATTATTCTGAGAGGAGAAACATGACATGGGGAGCCTTCCTTTACATAGATGGTATTATTGGGTACCATGTCTTCACACCGTGTCATCAACCAAAACTGGGGTTCAATTACTTGTTGGATACCATTCTCAATATCTCATCCCTATGATATTCTCCTAAGGCCCTCATCATCACCACTTCAATAGAATAAGTGGTAAGGTAAACTGTTCCCACTGTGGTACCCATCATAGGTATAAAAATAACAATAAACATCTCAAAATGATTTTCGTCCCAAAAGGAAAAAAGTATTAATAAAGCTCTCGTTTTAGTGTAAGGATTATTTAATAGACATACTCATGAGTAAATCAACAGAAATCACACTAGATTTAGATAAGAAACACATAACTAAAATAATTAAATAAGAGTAGTTTTTTCTTTTGTGTTCATTTCTATATCCATTCTTGATCATCTTTGTTTATTAAGTGCTATTTATCTGTTAGTACTATAATATCCCATAAAATATATATTATCAATTAATAAGAATAGAGGTATCAAAGGTCACCAATCATGATCCCTAAAATGCAATTTTCGCCTATCACTGAATTTTGATTCTTCAAGATACTTTATCTCTAGTGTTTAACCAATTATATTATTAAAGCACAGACTCTCCCAATAGGGACAGGGAAAATTTAATTAAAATTTTAAAATCTATGTGAGATACTCTTAAAGAGTCTGTTCCTGTTTCTTAATGAGTCATCACTCTAACTTGAATGTTATTGGGCTTTGTTTTTCCTTCTCAGTCTAGACCTATTGTTACATCAGTCTGTAGAACTCCAGAGTATTGAAACTTCCTCCTTTGATGCAGGCTGCAGCTCAGGAATTAATAGAAGATTGAAAGTTTCTAAGATAAGCACAAAGATCCTGAGAGGTTAAGTGATTAGTTAATGATTACACAACCAATATATAGGTCAGAAGTGGGACATTTGTCAGCTCTTGACTCTAAGACTGATGATGCTCTACCAAAAATGAAATGCTACCATTTTGTTATCAATAATGTTTAAACTACTTTAGGGATGATCAAGAAAGAGCCCACGCAAAGGGAAACTTGGAGAAGGAACATTTTGTGATTTACCAAATAAAGTCTATTTATTGGCAGGCATAAGATTTGGGGATTTCATTTTTCCATTCACCAAATTTTCAAAAAACATTTTAAAGGTAGAATCTAAGTTCCCTGAGTACAGGAACTGTTTCTTTTTTTCTTTGAGTTCCCAAGGCCTAAGGCAAGTGACTAAACTTAGTAAATCTTTATGCTTTATTGAAAGAATTGCAATATTAAATTTTCTTTTACAAAGCTTAGTCCTTGAACAAAGAGAACAGTTGTACAATTATATTGCTATTTTTTTTCTTGTGTCTCAATACCAATATCCATCAGAAAAAAGTGTTCTCTTTCTTGTCTTCTCTCTCTAATGTTCATAAAAACTCTCTAAAAAGTCTTGTTCTCTCCACTTGCAATCTATTTGGGAAGAAGCAGTCAGAAGCCACCACTCTATTTCTGATGATAAAGAAACACATTTATCTAGGGTATTTTTCATCTCCTCCCCCATACACACACTAAAGATGATGTTATAAGGGTCAGTAGATCAAATCTCTATGGTATTGCTCGTACTGCCCCTCCACTGAATTGTACAGTCATTAATTCCTTTAGTCCCTGGCAGTAGCGAGTGTGGCAAAGGTCTTCAGGGAATTAATTGTACCTACATCGCTCAGTGAAGGCACAAACCCTGTTTCTGCTTAGCTTCCCTTCCTGCAGGAGGCACGTTGCACCTTTCAAATATTTGTCAAATAAAGACAGTACAATGCCAAGCAGCGTGGGTGCAGGTGAAGCAGCTACAGAAAGTGGTAACCATGGCAACAGCTAATTCCTATTTAATTTGCTGTCTTTTGGAAGTAAAGGGGAAAAAAAAGAAAAGAGTCAGAAGAACTAACGACATAGAAACCAAAAGAAATGAGTAAGAAGGTAAGTGGAGGAAGGGCATAAAGCACAGAGACCCAGAGTCTTCCCTGATCATTTCCTTTTGGATAAAAATAATCAAACCAAAAGAACTCCTAAAAACAAGGATCATCTTTTAAACGCGATTGGTAGTATTATAGAACACTAATTAGTTTTGTTATCATTCTATGTGAGGAATCCTCTGTAAACACTGCCCAATTAATTCTGAGGTACTGGCCTTGGAATTTAAAGTTACAAGTTCTCTTATGTATGTGCCCAACACAATTCAACACTTTATGTATGTACCCTCAACCCCCCAATAAAATTCTGAATCTTTTCCCATTAAAAAGTCATTATAGGAAAATGGCATTGGATTAGAAACCTGTCAGGGGTTTCCTGACCCAGATGTAGCCCTGTGTAGCCACCTGTTGAATAGCCCTGGGATTCTGGAGCCTTCCTTCATTTAAAGGAATAGGAAAGTCAGTTGAGTCACAAAGTTGGGCACACCTGAGCAGTCACCTTACTCCACCCTTGGCCCCAGCAACAGGACTGGAGCCAGAATGGGCATGGAGGAGGAGTAAGAGAGAGGGTGTGTGCATCCAATGATCTAATTAGGACATGGGGCTTCTAGTCCCAGCTCTGTCCCTTGCTACCTGGGTGACCTGGGTGAAATCACTTAGCTTCTCTAGGTCTAGAGGTGAAAAAAACCTCTAAACTGAGAAGTTTGCAAAAGATGATCTCAATTTCACTTACTCTAAAATTCTAGAACTCTGTGAAGTGTTGGATATGGTTTATGTCAGCTCTTCTGGTGGTCTAGGTATCTAGGATAGGGTATTGGAAAAAAAACCCACAATTGACATGCAAAAAATATGGCCTTGAGTACTAGTTCTCTGACCTTAAACAAGTCACTTACCTGTTTTGAAACTCAGTTTTCTCACCTTTAAAATTGGAGCAATAAATTTGCATTACCTACTTCATAGGGTTGTTGTGAGGAAGACACCTTATGAAGTGGAACCATATAAATTTGAGATGTTATCCACATCATTATTATTAGTCTTTTTTAGATGTGCAAACATATCCAACTTGGAAGTTTAATATAAGGTATGAATAGTTATATGTATATTTCTATTTTTTGGTCCAGTCCTGTGATTTTTATCAGTGTGGGAAATTCCGTGGTATATTGGCAGGGCACAAGAGGAAGGATATGGGGAAGGATACAGAATTGATTTATTGAAAATATATAATAAAATAGAAAGTGAAAAAGGAAAGCTTTTTAAGTTCTATTGATTTTCCCACTGAACTGCTTTCATGGATGTAGATGAGAACTCCATTTTGTTATTTCATTCATGGAAGGAACTTCCAGGGTAGAAACATCCCTCATCAATGCTGATTTGTAACTCTTCTTTAATCTATGATGTTAAATTTTTTTTGCCTTACAAAATTAAGATTTTACATGACTTGTCTATGATCATTAAAGCCAGAATGCCTCAGATGCAGAACTTAAACTCAGGTTTTAGAATCAAAGATTTAGAGGTAGAAAGAACCTCACAGGTCATCAAGTCCAACCACTCTCATATTAGAGATGAGGAAACTGAAAGCAAAAGAAATTAAATGACTTGCTCAAGGTCAGGTTAATAGTACTTTCAAAGAGGGGCAACTGGGTGGCTCAGTGAATTGAGAGCCAAACTCAGAGACAATAGGTCCTAGCTTCAAATCTGGCCTCGGACACTTCCCAGCTTTGTGACCTTGGGAAAGTCACTTAACCCCCATTGCCCCTTACACTCTTCTGCCTTGGAACCAATACTTAGTATTGACTATGAAATGGGAGATAGGTGTTTGTTTTTTTTAATAGTAATTATCAGAGGTAGGATGTGAAACTTCACTTTCTGACTAGAGATAAGACTTCACCATAAGAATGTGAGCTCCTTAAATAAAGGGATAATTGGGGGAGGGGGCTTTCTATCCTTTCTGCTTAGCACAGTTCCTGACACATAGTAAGAGCTTAATCAATGGTTTTTAGTTGACTGATTTTTTCTCTATACTAAACTGACTCCAAAGCTGAACTTCTATATGCCTCTTCCAAATGGAAAAAATAAAGAACAGGTAACATTAAAAGAAAATAAATGAGAACTCACTTATGAATCCAAAGGTGTACTAGCTATACCAGGTGTGAAAGAGTAGCATGGATGTTGCTCCATGACAAAGTGAATAGAGTGCTGGTTTTGGAGAAGGGAATTTGGTTTGAATTCTACCAAAGACACTTAATAGTTGTGTGACCAAAGGTATCACTTAGCCTTCCTATGACTCACTTCCCTTATCTATAAAGTGGAGATAATAATAGCAGCTACCTCACAGGATTGTTGTGAGGGCCAAATTAAATAATGTATAGTCCATTACTTCATAAAGCACTTTGCCAACCTCAAAATATCACATAAATGTTTGTTGTTGCTGTTATCTTTTCCTGAGGAACATGAAAAGTGGTGGCTTTTTAAAAAAAGCATATTAGTATGTCTAATTTGTTTCTGAACAAAAGAATTTGGTGCTACAAATCCAAAATTGGGTTTCCTTAATTAATACTGACCTACTAAAAAAATTAAGTACAGGAAACTGCCGCCACAGTGAATCCAAAGTACACCTATTAAAAGTTAATTTTCAGCTCAGAAAACATTTCTTTATCCAGAAAATTAAAGGCAGCCCCTAATGATAAAAAAGAAAAGGTCAAAGTCTACCAAGATAAAAGAAGAGGAAAATGATGAATATTAGGTAGTACACATTTCATGAAGTCCCAGCAACACTAAGTCCTACTTTTAAAGCAGGTTTATGTACTATTGTTAACATAAAAGTAGAAGAATGTTCCTCTGGTCTCCTTGAAATTGAGATTAAAAGAGCAAAAGCAAGGATTTCATAGAATGATTGATTTAGATAGAGGGAACCTTAGAGGATAATGTAGCTCAACTCTCATTTAACAGAAGAGGAAAATGAGGACCACAGAGAAATTATTTGTCCATAGTCTTATAGGTAGTACATGACAGAGATGCTATTTGAATTCATGTACTCTAAATCCAAAGTCAGTACTTTTCTAGCATCAACATGGAAATATAATAGTTATAAGATTCCCTGCAATTATTCTTGAAGAAAGGATATTGAACTGCAAGCCAGAAGATGTTAGAATTAGACAGATTCACATAGAAAATCAAAGAGAAACCATTAATGGTTCCATATCATCTTTGAAGAAAGTCCTCAGGAGAGTGTCCCAAGAATCTGTATGTGACTGTGTTACTAAACATGATTATCAGTGACTAGGAAAAAGATTCAGATGACATACTGATTATTTGACTATGACACAAATAGTGTGAGGGATATCTAACTCAATTGGTGACAGGATTTTAAAAGATATAAACAGGCTAGAATATTCAAATGGATCACATAAAATGAAATTTGAGAATAATAAACATGAATTTGTACACCTGAGTTGAAAAAAAAATCAATTTCAGAAGCAGAAGGGAGGGTGGTAAGGTAGGCAGAATTTTTTGTAAAAACCCACAGGTTTAGTGAATTGTTAAGCTCAAAGAGTTAACAGGTGTGAGATAGCAGTCTAAAAAAACCTACTAAATCTTGGACTGCATTAAGTATGACATAGGTTGCAGACATAAGAAAGTGATATACTCTTTACTGCTCAGTCATTGAGTAAACTTATTTAGTTCTTGGTATCACATTTTGTAAAGGACATCAGTAATCTGGGGAACATCCAGAGGAGGGCAACCAAAGTTGTAAAGGGCACTGAGACTGTAATGTGTAAGGATCAGTTAGTTGAAGGTACTGGAAATTTTAGGTTGCAGAATAGAAGGGACACAAAAGCTGTCTACAAGTATTTTTAGAGAGGGCAGTGGGAAAGAGGGACAAGACCAGTGATTCCCAAAGTGGGCACCACCGCCCCCTGGTGGGTGCTGCAGCAATCCAGGGAGGCGGTGATAGCCACAGGTGCATTTGGGGACGGTGAATGACTGTAAGGGGGCGATAATAGTATGTGACAGGGGGAGCTAAGTAATATTTTTTCTGGAAAGGGGGCAGTAGGCCAAAAAAGTTTGGGAACCACTGGACTAGACTCACTATGTTTGACCCCATTGGGCAGAAAAAGGGGCACTGAGTGGAAGCTACAGAAAGGCAAATTTAGGCTTGATAGAAGTGAAATCCTCTTCATGATGAAAACTATCTAAAAGAAAAATAGCTTGCTTTAGGAAGTAGTCAGTTTCTGCTCAAGCAGAGTCTTGACCTGGCCATTTGTCATGTTGTCATAAGGGAAATTCTCCAGGTATGCATTATACTGGATAGTTAAGGTCCCATCCACCTCTGAGATTCTGTGACTTCAGAATATCACAAAAGGATAATATGCAAGGACAATTCTTTCTCAGGAGTCCTTTACAACTAAATTTGACCATTACTTGATTGGAGTTCTATTTGCTAAAATGCATAATTCCCAGATGGATTGCTGTATTATACAAAAGCCCAGAGGTTTGTCTTATTCTTTCAGTTTATCACACAGTATTTCTAAGTTTCAAGTACTTTTATCCAATAACCCAAAGTATCTATGATCTTTTAAAATTTGAACAAGAATTTATCATACCCAGTTTATTTTTGATTGATGGATTCAATCTGAGGTCTTATATGATTATATTAATTGGAACTCTTACAATTTAAACAAAAAATGACAAACAGATTAATTTATTACATTCTTAACTATGTACCATATTGAGGATAAAAAGAAAGACTAAAATAGTTCACCAACCTTACGGGATTAAAAAGGAAGAGAAAATGTTAGGAGATACAAATAAGATACAAGGATAGTAACCTTAGAAGGGAAGCCTCTAGCAGCTAGGCAATGGAGTGGTGGTAATATGTATAAGTTTGTGGAGGGAACATGTCAAGAAAGGATTCTTACTTAAGGTAATATCTGAGTTAAGTCTTAAACACCTGAGATTCTAAGAGATGGTGGGAAGGAGAGGTGGGGATAGAGATAGAAGTGAGTAGGACATCCTGGGTAAAGTCATGGAGATCAGAGATGTCATGTTCAAGAAATAGCAAGTAGGCCACTATGTCTGGATAGCAGATTATGTGGAGGGGAATATAAGAAGATTAGAAGGTGGGAAGGAGCCAGGGAAGAGCTTTAAACATGTCAAACAAAGGGCTTTAAATGATCCTGAGGTAATTAGTATACACTGGAGTTTCATGAATAAAAATCCTTAACATCTGACAATAGATTAAAAGAAAATATACTCTATTTTGCCTGCATGAGAGATATTCCTCCCAAATTTTTGAATATTCTAGATTCTAGACTTTAAGAAGTAAAAAGTTCCTTAGTGATCAACTAGTCTAAACCCTTCATTTTACTGATTAGGAAACCAAGGTTCAGAGAGGTGCAATGTTTTATCCAATCTCATCTAGCTTATTAGTGGCAGATCTTGGATTAGCCTAAAATCTGATAATCTAATCTAGTACTAGTACTATATCAAGTACATATGTGTTTATATAAATACATGTATTTATATATATATGTATATAAATGTATGTATATAAAGATATACACACACACATAATATGGGCAAGTAAAGGACTGGTACACGTTTCCATCCTGGGCAAAGATCTTGGGAACATGGAGAGGAGCCAGTGGATCCTTTCAATTTATACAGTATACATGAAGCACTCATTTCTTTACAGCTTTTTATTAGTTTGGATTCATTTATACCACAAGAATGTGAATCAATAACTCTCTCTGTCTCTCTCTGTCTCTCTCTGTCTCTGTCTCTCTCACTCTCTCTGTCTCTC
>NW_025349223.1:0-5246 GCF_016433145.1 Gracilinanus agilis
AGAAAGAGCAGGAGTCAGGAGTGTCTCCTGGAGAGGAATAAAGACAACCTAGGACAATGTTCTGCACACAGTGGGCTCTTAATGTTCATTGAATTGTACTGAACCAATCTAGGCACCAGGGCAGACCCTCCGAGCAGCTGACAAGGGCATTCTCCTTCTCTGTGATCTCTGAGAACAAACATTCCCAAGCTAAAAGAGGAAGATGTTCAGAGTTCCTTCTGAAAATAAAGATGTTATTGGAGGGCAACTTTATTTTTAGGAGGAATTAAGGCAACAGTAGGTCAGTGGTATCTTCTAATTTAATTGCATTGGGCAAGAAGCTGGGACATGTCTGAGCTTTACCACATGATGTAGTCATAAAAGCCTCCATAGAAGGACATGGATTTGAGTCATGATGATGGCAGTGGTGATGGCAGTGATGGGCAACATGGGATAGTGGGGAAAGCATTAGATTTGAAGCCAGACAAGCTGAGTTCTGTCAGAATTGTGATGCTGCTACTTGTGTGAACATTTTGGACCTCAGTTTCCTTACCCACAAAATGAGGGGATACTCAACAAAGTTGAAAACTCAACAACAATGTCACGTTGTAGTGAATAAAGCATCGGACTTGGAATCAGGAAAACCTGAATTCAAAAACTGTCTTTTGATCCCTGACAAGTCACTTCATCTTCTCTGGGCCTCATTTTCATAATCTATAAAATGGACTTAGCTACCCCCAACATCCCTTCTAGCATTAAATCTATGGTCATTTCACTTATATGACACAGATGGAAGTAGCAAAACCATATACAAAATTATGATTGTTGAGTTCTATCTGACTTCTCATGACTCCATTTGGGGTTTATTCATGGCAAAGATATTAGAGCAGTTTGTCATTTCCTTTTCCAGATCTTTTTACAGATGAGGAAACTGAGGAAAACAGAGTTAAGAGACTTGCCCAGGATTACACAGCTAAGTGTCTGAGACCAGATATGAGCTCAGGAAGATGAGACTTCCTTATTCTTGGGCCAATGCTCTCTCTAGTTACCCATACAATGATTCCAACAATGTCAGTGAAAGGAACCAAGAAAGTGAAGACTGAGGAATAATTATGAGCCAACTTGGTTCCAAAGAAGAATTGAGAAAATGGATCTCCCTCCCCCCTTTGCATAGGTGAGACATTATGGATATGGAATAGTCTCTATATTGTCCAACTTGATTGCTGTGTTGTTTGGTTTTATAGCACTGATTTTCCCCCCTTTCTTTTTTTTAATCCTTGTTACAAGGGGTGGCACAATGGGTAGAGGAGTCTAGGGATGTATTCAGAAATGAAGGAAACAAAGGATATCAATAAAAACAAGATTAAAATAAACAAATAAATCTATCTGTCCTAGAAATATCATCATTCAGGCTTGAAAACCTTGGAGTCATCCTTGTCTCATCTCTCTGCCTCACATTCAATCAATTATCTGTTCCTATAAAATTCTACCTTGAAAATATCTCTGAAATCTGCTTCCTTTTTTTTCTACCCCATTTCTGCTACTCAAGATCAACTTCTATACTATTATAACAGCTTCAGTAATGAGTAATTTAGTAATAATAGTAATAATTTGTAATAATGGCTTTAGTAATAATAGCTAGCACTTGTATAGTACTTTAAAGTTGGCAAAATACTTTATAAATATCTCATTTTATTCCCAAAACAATTCTAGGAGGTAGATGTTATTATTATCCCTATTTTACAGATGAGAGAACTGAGGCAAACAGAGGTTAAGTGACTGCCCAGGGTCACATAACTACCAAGTATATGAGATAGGCTTTCAATTCATGTCTTCTTCCTGACCATAGGTCCAGCACTCTATGCACTCGACCCCCTGGTTGCTTTACCAACTGACAGCATTTTTCTGGTCTTTCCTTTGACTGATCCATCCTTTACATTGTAATCTTCCTAATGAACCAGTCTGATAGTCATACTCACATACTCAAAAACCATCAGTTGCCACCTAGCAGATTGGCTAAAATGAAAGAAGGGGAGAGTAATGAATGTTGGAGAGGATGTGGCAAAATTGGGACATTAATGCATTGCTGGTGGAGTTGTGAGCTGATCCAAACATTCTGGATGGCAATTTAGAACTATGCCCAAAGAGCTCTAAAGGACTGCCTGTCCTTCGACCCAGCCATAGCATTGCTGAGTTTGTACTCCAAAGAGATCATAGATAAACAGACTTGTACAAAAATATTTATAGCCACACTTTTTGTGGTGGCAAAAAACTGGAAAGCAAGGGTATGCCCTTCAATTGGGGAATGGCTGAACAAATTGTGGTATATGCTGGTGATGGAATGCTATTGTACTCAAAGAAATAATAAACTGGAGGAAATCCATGTGAACTGGAAAGACCTCCAGGAATTGATGCATAGTGAAAGGAGCAGAGCCAGAAGAACATTGTACACAGAGACTGATACACTGTGGTAAAATTGAATGTAATGGACTTCTGTACTGGCAGCAATGCAATGACCCAGGACAATTCTGAGGGATTTATGGAAAGGAATGCAACCTACATTCAGAGGAAGAAGTGCAGGAGTGGAAACACAGAAGAAAAACAACCACTTGCACTGATGGGTTGATGTGGACATGGTTGGGGATGTGACACTAAATGATCACACCAATGCAACTATCAATAATATGTAAATAAGTCTTGACTGATCACACAGGTTAAAACCAGTGGAAATGCGAGTTGGATATGGGGGAGAAGCTAAAGGGGGATGAAGGGGAAAGTAAAAACAGGAATCATGCAACCATGGAAAATTTTTCTAAAAAAATAAAATATTTAAATCTGAAAAAAAAA
Organism: Gracilinanus agilis; assembly: GCF_016433145.1. Classification (NCBI taxonomy): domain Eukaryota; kingdom Metazoa; phylum Chordata; class Mammalia; order Didelphimorphia; family Didelphidae; genus Gracilinanus; species Gracilinanus agilis. Next base: position 2,827 of record NW_025349223.1, read on the forward strand.
AAAACCATCAGTTGCTCCCCATTGCCTACAGAACAAAACACAAACTCTTCTGGCTAGCATTTAGGTCCTTCCACCTTTGGGTTATGTTTTCAAATTTATTTTGTTGTATTCTCCTTCATAATTTTATTTTGATTTGATCTTGACTTTTCCTTCCTCGCATCCCCAGACTCCCTTCCATCTCTCCCTACTGGAAGGTTTCTTCTCCAATGCCCAATTCAAGGTCCACTTTTCCTAGGATACCTTCCTTGATTCTGGGACTTCCTTCCTTCCCTTTTTCAATATCTTAAGCCACTATTTGATCTCAATTACAACTATCACTTTCTGATATGTAATGTAGTGATTTATGTATGGCTACAGCCAACCCTGCTTGTTAGAATCCAAATTTCCTGGGGTCAAGAGCATCTTTTTATCCAGAGCCTAGTCCAATTCTTTGCCTAATAAACCCTTACTGAATTCAATTGAAACTATAGTTTCAAATAGTAGAAAGAACACTGGATTTGCCATCAGAGGACTGGGCTTCCAATACTATGTCTGCTTCCTATAAACCTGTGTGACCTCAGGCAATCTGATTCCCCTCTCTGGGTCTTAGTTTCTTCCTTTGTAAAATGGGCAACTAGGTGGCATGGATAGAATACCAGACTTGAAGTCAGGAAGACTCCCTGAATTAAAATCTAACTTCAGACACTGATGAGCTGTGTGACTCTGGGTAAGTCACTTAACCCTGTTTGCCTCAGTTTTCTCATTTGTAAAATGAGCTGGAAAAGGAAATGGAAACCGACTCTAATATCTTTGCTGAGAAAACCTCAAATGGAGTCACAAAGGATTGGGCATGACCAAAATGACTGAATGATAACAAAACGAGGAGGCTGGGTCAGAAGACTTTTATGTAAACTTTCTTCCTCTTTGAGCCTATAATCCTAGGAATCTCTAGTTTCAACACCCTACCTACCTCCAACCTAATGATTCCCCAGGTTGCTTTCCTATTTGTGTTCAGTGCATAAAATGCCACTGAGTGGAAAAAGACCAGAGTTATTAAGCCTAGTTATGATACATATTCATTGTTTGACCTTGGATAAATCATTTAACCTCTCTGATCCTAGCATCTTCAATTGTAAAATAAGAAGGTTGGACTAGTTAATAATAATTATAGCTAATATTGATGTAATGCTTATTATGTGCTAAGTGTTTAACAATTATTTGATCCTTACAACAAACCTGGGAGGTGTTATTATTAGCCTCATTTTACTGATTGGAAAACTGAGGCAATGGAGGTTAAGTGTGATTTGCCCAGGGCCACACAGCTACTAGGTGTTTGAAGCTGAATCTGAATTTAGGTTTATTCTGACCCACAATAACTAGGAGGTAGGTGCTAATATTATCTTCATTTTACAATTGAGAAAACTGAGGCAAACAAAGATTAAATGTCTTGCAAGTAGTTGCACAGGTACTAAGTGTTAGAAGCTAGATTTAATTCAGGTCTGTGCTTGATATTCTATCTATTGTGCCATCTAGTCAGCCTCTAAGATCCCTTCTGGCTCTCAGTCTTTGATTTTATGTCGTGGGTTCAAATCCTATTTCTGATGCTTTCTCCCTATTGTTATATGGAAATGAAGAAAAGCTGGAGCTGCTGCCAAAGCAGAGACAGGAAAGATTCCAGAATTCTAAGGAAGTGACAGTGTGAGTGACTATGGTCAAGGCAGCTAACAGTTCTAAACCTTATCTATGCAATGAGGGGAGGGGAAAGATGAGGTGTCAAATACGTGTCTTGCAATTCTCTCCAGGTATAGCTAAGCCAGATTAAAACATGATTGGAAAATATTGATAAGATAAATAAAAATATAAATAGCATTGCATTTTAAAATTAATTCAAGCTAGGTGGCTCAGTGGATAGAGTTGGGAGGACTTGCATTCAAATCTGGCCTCAGATACTTCCCAGCTGTGTGACTCTAGGCAAGTCACTTAACCTCCATTGCCTAGCCCTTACAGTTTTTCTACCTCAGAGTTGTCATTAGGACAGAAAATAAGAGTTTTTAAAAAAAACAACACTAATTCAGCATGTGGTCTTAAGGGCTTGGCATAGATGGTTTCTATCTGAGATTGATGCACTGCTCTAAGGACCCTCCTAAGGGTGAAAAGCTACAGATGGGACAGGTCTATATGAAAACAAGGTGATATAGAGGGTGGGAGGAGTGGTCAGTTGGGTGGCTCAGTGGATAGAGAGCCTGGTAGTCCTGGGTTCAAATGTGACTGCCTTGGAACCAATACACAATATTGTTTCTAACATGTAAGGAGGAAGGAGAAAGGTAGGGGGGAGGAGAAGGAGTAGGGGAAGAAGGAGGAAGAGGAGGAGGAGAAGGAGGACAAGGAGGAGGAGGAGGAGGACAAGGAGGAAGAGGAAGAGGAAGAAGAAGAAGAAGGAG
>NW_025349224.1:0-7198 GCF_016433145.1 Gracilinanus agilis
TCTCTCTCTCTCTCTCTCTCTCTCTCTCTCTCTCTCTCTCTCTCTCTTTCTCCACACATACATATTTTTTTGTTGGTGATACCTTTTATGGTATGTGTTGATGAGAGGGACTCATATACTTGGTAATAAATTCTGTTAAATAAGTTTTTTAAAAGAGGCAGCCTCATGTAGTGGTCAGAAGGCCAGGCTTAGAACCAGAAAAGTTTGGATTTGCTACATATTAACTCTAAGACCAAGGAAAAATCAATCACTTAACTTCTCAACATCCCAGCCAAATTTCTAAGATTATAGGTCACTCATGATGAAAAAGACTATCTACAACCATGGAAGAACCTGAAAGAATATGACCGTGGACTGAAACATACCATTTTTCACTTTATTTTCTTCATGAGTTTTTCCTTGTATAAGCAATATCTATCTTATTTCACAACATGATGAACATGAAAATACATGTTGCATAATATAGTACATGTGTAACATATATCATATTATCTGCCATCTTGGGAAGGGGGGAGAGGAGGGAGGGAAAGAACTTGAATCAAAAAAATGTCAGAAAACTATTACTAAAAATTGTATCTGCATGTAATGTGGAAAAGAGAAATATAACTAAAAAATACTATAGGTCAGTGAATAAAAATGTATTAAGTACTTACTACATCCCTTATACTAAGGAGCAGTGATCAAAAGATGAAGGAGATAATACATAAATTATTAGATATATCAATACATATATTACATTCATGTAAGTCAATTTTAGAAGAAAAGGCTCTGGCACTAAGGGAGGGAATGACCTAAGAAAGTGAGATTGAAACTAAATCTTGCAGGAAGTCTGGAGAAAGCTGGTAGGGTGAGCATTATAGATAGGGGGAACAACTAGTACAAAGGCGGAAGAATTAATGATCTATAGCAATGGGGGAAATTTTAACATTGGCAGCTCCCACACTGATCAAATCATAGGTCAAGATCTACTACTTGTACCTTCCTCTCTCCCCCCAAAATAAAAAAAATAATGAGATTATTAAATATCTCATACTAAGGTATTTGTATTAATTATTATTAAACCCACTCCTCTAGTTTAAAATTTTGTGGGAAAATTCAAGACCTTTGAGGTTAAGAGCCATGAGAATCCCTCCCCTTCTTTGTCACAGGCAAATTCCTAGCTCTTTCTATCACTGATTTCATAATTATAAATTCTTCATATGTTTTTCTTTTCCTCAGAACCACCACTTTGGTATATGAACTAGAACTTGCATTCTCCCCAAGAGGACCTTGTTATTCAGTGTCATCTCCTTCAATTAAGAAGGAGATGACGGCAGGGATAGACAATTACATACCTTTCAATATTCCATTTTCAAGAACGTGTCTTCATTGATCTCTGTCTGCATGGCCTTCAAGTACATGGTGTTAATTTGGTTTCTGAGATATAGATCAAACAGAGTTGCCAACACATACTCTTCCCATTAAGGTTCTTTGTGGTAGCTGATTTTGAATTCTTTTGCAGTCAGCCCATAGTGACTCTTATAAGCATTTCTGCAGCAATAGATTCTGTTAAAGGAAAGAGCCCAAGTTCCTCTAATGATAGTTTGCTTCACAGCTGAGACACGTTCTGCTCTACCTTACATTAGGGTTTAGTAACAGCCAAAAGAAAGTTTCATAGTGGATGCTGATAAATGCTCATCTCATTTATAGAAACCCAAAGCTAATTGGAATTTTCCATGTGGAGGGGATTTGACAGATTTGAAAATGTGAGGGTGACTTTGAAACTAACTTTATACATACAAATACACACACACACACACACACACACGAATACATATACACAAGCCTAAAGATAGTCACTAGAGCAAAACATCTTTTTGTTACAAATACACCCTTTCAAAGCATGGATTGAATTTGTAGACTTTTGTTCCTGTAGTTATTGCTAGGTCTGTGTGTTTGCAGTGAATGAAGGTCAAAATCTAAAATCCCACTGGGCTGTGAGAACAGGTATTACATCGAGGGTTATATTACTATTTCCACTACACTGAAAGATCATAAACATTGGGGGTTATTTTCCAACATTCTCTAGCTATTTCTTGTGATTCCATTGTGGAAGCTGATACAAGTTTAAATATGAAAAGAGGAAATTAAATCTTAAAAGATCATTTATATAAGATTAAGGCTGCCAACCTAAATACACAAATGGGAAGGGACGGGAAAGATGAACAAAACAGGCAGTGAGTCAGATTCTCTCCCTGCATTATACCCAGCAAGAAGCTCACTGACTCATTGAGCTCTCAGGAAAAAAGTGAGTATTTAGGTAATGCTTCTAGTAAGGCACAAAGCGATAGAGATGCATAAGAAAAAGATGTTCAGGACTAGAAAGAACTTTATGAAGGGATGTTTAGGTTGGAGAAGAAAAGACTCAGAGGGGACATTGATAGTTACAGTTGATTACGCTGGCTATATTTCTCCAGGAGTTGCCAGATCTACAGATGAGTGATTGCTGGTTAGGCAGCAATCAAATCTCCCAGTGTCTTATCTCTAATTTTCCTCAACCAAGCTTTTTCCCTGACTTTGGGATGGATCAGTAGAAGAGATGACAGGCTCTCATAAACTAGCTCTCCTCATCCTTTAGAACTATGGAAAGAGAAAAGGAAAAGCTCTGATAGCTAGGCAAGGCAGAAAAGGTAGAAGCACTGCTATGATGGAAAAATGGATGGGAGGTCAAAAGCCTGTGAGCCACTTCAGAGTGGCTCCTTCATTGTGGGAAATCTTTCAGACTTCAGAATGAACTGGATATCTCTCCCTACCCTCTTTACTCCCCCCAAACATAAGAGATTTATTTTTGTTTCTTAAAAATTTATTTACTCTTTTGTGTCTTAACTGTTTATTTCTCTCTTAAATTAGAATATGATTAAGCTATTAACCAAGTGCATTGTTAAACTGTGTATGCTATTGTTTGAGGACATTTATGAGAGGGGACATTGTTAAGGCCTGAGAGGAGAGAGAGATAAATGAATACTGTGGTATTTTGACAGAATAATTTCTTGCTGGAAGCCCCCCAAATAAAGCAGTGTTATTGATTCATTTTTACACCTTCCCAAGGCAAATATAAAAGATGCCAGGGTTTCTCTAGGCAAATGAGTCAGACAGTACTTGGGCTGGGGTTGTGGTAGGCATTTACTATTACTAAACTATTTAGAAGGAAGATCAGTCCACTAGAGTACTGTATAAGATGACTGGAGTAATAGGAAAGAGCAAGGTTGTTAAGAGTTTTAAATACCAACAAGAGTTGTTTCTATTTGATTCTAAAATTAATGGGAGCTATAGGAGTTTATTGGGTAGGAGAATGACTTTGTCACACTTTCCCTTTAGGAAAATTACTTTGAAAGCTATGTAGAAGATGAATAGGATTGGGGAGAGAACTGGGGAAAGAGACTAATACAATAGTCTAAGAAATAGGTGATGAGTGTGTGAACTAGGGTTGTGGCTATGTATCTTTCAAAAAGGAAATAGATTGAGAGGTGCTATCAAGGTAGAAACTATAAGATTTGACAACATGAAGTGAGAGAGGAGGGATTCAGGATAATATTGAGGTTATGAACTGGAGTACCTAGAAATATAGCGATATCCTTGATAGAAATAGCAAAGTTCAGAATATGAGTGATTTGGGGAGAAAGAAGAGTTCTTTTTTGGACATGTTGAGTCTGAGATGCCTGTGGCATATACATTTCTAAAAGTCCAATAAGCAGTTGGTAATATGGGATTTAAGCTCAGGAAATTGATTATAAGTGAACACATCTGGGAATTATCTGAATAGAGGTGATAGATACACATGTAGGAGCTGATTAAGCCATCAAGTGAGAGAATATAAAGAGAAAAAGGTTCAGAACACACTCATGGACTACACTCATAGTTAGGGGTTGATAAGTATGGACCTTCATCAAAGGAGACTGAAAAGGAATAATCAGATAGGTAGGAGAAGAAACAAAAGAAAGCTCTGTTATAAAAATGAAGAAAAGAGTGTATCTAAGATGAAAATGTGGTCAATAGTGTCAAATGCTACAGAATGGTTAAGAATTATGAAGATTGAGAAAAGATCCTCAGAAAAAGTCACTGAGAAAATATCAGACAAACCTACTTTGCATGGCATTGAGCTCGACTCTCTAATTTTATAGATTAGGAAATTCAATCTGAGAGAGGTTAAGTGGCTTGCCCAGTTTCACATAGATCCTATGAAATAGGATCTAAACTCAGTTCTTCCTGACTCCAAGCCTTGTACTCCATGGAATCATCTAACTCAAAGTAGTAGATTCAAGTTTCAAATCCAGATCATCTGACTATACTCAGGGCTTTTAACAATTTTTTATGCTGCCTATTTGACCACTTTAATCTGCCTTAGCTTGGCCATTCATTTACTTAGCAAGTATTTATTGTGCTTCCTATATTATGAATCATAGTTGCTTTATGGGTCTACTACTTAACAGAGAACAATATGCTTCATAGTTGGTTCAACAAAGTCATGATTTGTTATGCTCTTATCTTTCAGTGTTATATTCCTCTACATTATTGTGGCCATTGTATTAATTGTTTACCTGGTTTTGCTTGTTTCACTTTGTATCAGTTCAGGCAAGACTTCTTAGGTTTTTTTGAATTCTTCACATTTTGAGAACTCATGTTGAGTCCTCTTGTAAGAATTATATAGATGGGGAATCAGAATGAAAGTTCCCCTAACTCTTTAATATTTGTGGAAAAAACCAATACAGTTGGGTCACAAAAACTGGTTCTGTTATTACTGTCAACTTTTGATGCCTTTGTCAACCATCAACCAATCTCTATGATGGAGCAGGTGCTTTTCCTAAATACTTCTCTGTGTAGAGGTGTGCATTCAAAACCTCCTGTCAGTTTGACTAAGGGAGAAACTTGATGACATCTGGTCCATCTTCCTACACAGACACATTTTGACATAGTGCATTTGAGTGCTAATAATGACATTAGAAGATGTTGGTAAGAGATCTAATTCGGTATGCAGGAGTGACTTTGCTGTCATCTCCTATTTTCTGCACAATTGACAGCAGATACTTGGGGCTGAATTTTTATTTCAGGTCAAATTTCCAAAGGCATGAGGCTGTCTGTTAGAAACAGATAAGACCCAACCAATACCAAAGCACTTGTTGGAAGTGTCAGCGGTGCTGAGAATTTGAAAGAGATGCTTCAGTTTGCTGTTTAGGACATGACACAACAACACATGTTATTGCTGCAAGAAGAAGAAGAAGGAGAAAAAAAACAACCCACAACTCCTTGTCAGTTTTCCAAGCTTCCTACTGGGAAGACTTCATAAGAAAAGTTGGATTTATCTGGGAGAAGAATGTTGTTTTAAGCTAGAAAACCTTTGTTTATTATTCTCTCCTAGCCAATATTTTCTAGGACTCTTAAACAGTGAATGAAACTTTTCAAAAACTAAAATACTAAGCCCCACCAAGGGGTCTTTATTATCAAGCTAATTAAATCACATAGATGCATTTTGGAAACCACTGAAGAGTTGGATTCTAATGACATACAGATGCATTGATCCACCAAATTGAATGGGAAAACCCATTTAATTATGTGTTTGGGGATATATCAATTTTATAAAGCTATTTTTGTAAATGGCCTGGCCTGGAACACTGGATAACTTGCTGCTTCATTTGGCTGGTTAAGCATGTTCCTTCTATGTCTAAATGCTGAGAAATATGTTAGAATATTCATTAGATCCATCAATAGGCTAATACCAACATTTTATTTAAAAGAATTATTGGTTCCTTTTGTCATATGAGTATTAGTTAAAGACTAGAATTTTTCACCTGGAGGAGGAAAGAATTCTGAGGGGAATATGATATTTGTCTTCAAATACTTTAAGGGTTGTCATGTGAAAAGGAATAATAATCATATCCTGTGAAGCCCCAGGGGGAAAAACTAGGGACAATGGATAGAAATTACGTGAAGGGAGAGATAGGAACTAGACCTCTGATTCATTAGTAATGGGAATTTTTGGGTCATTAAATTCCCTCTACCAATTCAGGCCAATACTGTCTCTGCAACTTAGTTTTAGAGAGTTGCCTAGTGCAGTAAGATGTTTAGAGACTTACCCAGCTTCATATAGCCATAATGTAGCAGAGGGAAGACACGAACCCATCTCTTCCTTTTGTCAAGACTGGCTCTCTACTATGTCATGATCCTGCTCTAGTTGGCAGGGGATTTGCGTTAAGCTTTTCTTTCTGTTTTTGAGCATCTTTATTATTGCTAAGGGCACTATTATCCTTTTGGTCTCCCATGTTTGCAACTTCCTTGTCATTCTTGTCTCTTCACTCTCAATAAATGTCCTGATCTTACTATATCTTCCTCCACAACCTCTCTTGAATATATCCATTTCTCTAAACAGACTTGTACAATCCTTCATCATTTGTTGTTTGGGCTACTACAATAGCCTAATTGTTTTCATTTCCTTATTTCTCCTAATTCCATTCAGTCCTCCACACAGTTGTAAAAGTGATTTTCTTCAATTGTAGGTCTGACCATGTCATGCGCTGCTTATTAAACTCCTTCAATTCACTATTATCTCTAAAGAGAAATATAGACTCCTTTGGCATCAAGAATGTTCACAGCATAGTCTTTTTTTTAAACATTTATTAATATTCATTTTTAACATGGTTACATGATTCATGCTCCTCCTTTCCCCTTCGACCCCGCACTCCCCCCACCCATGGCCGCTGCACATTTCCACTAGTTTTGTCATGTGTCCTTGACCAAGACCAATTTCCAAATTGTTGGTAGTTGCATTGGTGTGGTAGTTTCGAGTCCACACCCTCAATCATGTCCACCCCGACCCATGCATTCAAGCAGTTGTTTTTCTTATATGTTTCTTCTCCTGCAGTCCTTCCTCTGAATGTGGGTAGCATTCTTTACCATAAATCCCTCAGAATTGTCCTGGGTCATTGTATTGCTGCTGGTACAGAGGTCCATTACATTCAATTTTACCACAGTATATCAGTCTGTGTACAGAGTTCTTCTGGCTCTGCTACTTTCGCTCTGCATCTGTTCCTGGAGGTCTCTCCAGTTCGCCTGGAACTCCTCCAGTTTATTATTCCTTTTAGCACAATAGTATTCCATCACCCGCATATACCACAGTTTGTTCAGCCATTCCCCAATTGAAGGACATACCCTCCTTTTCCAGTTT
>NW_025349225.1:0-6311 GCF_016433145.1 Gracilinanus agilis
GAGAGAGAGAGAGAGAGAGAGAGAGAGAGAGAGAGAAAGCATCCAACCATTTTCTCATATGGAAAAGTTGTCTTGTAAAAGAAGAATTAGATTTATCCTGCTTTACCCAGGGACCCATGGAGCACAAAGCTAGGAGCAATAGAAGAAGAGGAAATGATGAATATTCAGGCCCAATGAAAGGAAATAGTAATGATTAGAATTATCCAAGAATGGAATAGGTTTACATTGTTTCCCTGGAAATCTTAAGTGGAGACTGGATAAACATTTGTTGGGCATATGGCACTAGAGATTGCTCTTCAGGTACAGATTGGACTAGGTGACCTCTAGATGCTTTCTGAATCTGAGATTCTAGGTTTCTGACTTTCTCCCTGGGTCCTCCTCTCTGCTACAGGGAGGTATACAGGACTGTTTCTCTCCCAACCAGGACCTGGATAAGGTACCAACCCAATTGACTTCCTTCTTGGATCTCAGTTGTGAGGAGATTCATATGTCTTTACCTCTTTGCTATTTCATAACATCCAGGCTGATCTGGTAGCCTAAGAACTCCTGATGTAGCCAGAGGATCTCTGGTAGTCAGAGGATTCCTACTGGTAGCCATGGCATCTGGAAGAGATTTGGGCAATCACAGATACCTTCAAAGCAAAATCTGATAAGGGATGCCTGCTTTCCCAGAGCCAGGAGGAAGCCTCTGGTATTAGAATCCATAGCCCTTATGGTGCCTGAGGCTTAGCATGAAGGGGGTATGTGTTACAGAGCCTCTAAAACCTCCCTCCGGATGTTCCTTCCATCTCTCATCCTGGAAGCAATGGTTGAATCTCCAACTTGGAATCAAAAACATTCAAGTCCTTACCTTAGATACTAGCTGTATGCCTGAATGAATCATTTAAACTTTCTATGCCTTAGAGTCCTCATCTGTAAAATGAGGGGGTGGAATTCAATGGACTCTAAGGTACTTTCCACCTTGAAATCTTTGATCTTATGAACTATTCTTTACCTTCTGAACTACTTTTCCTTTTGCAAAAATATCCTGAGCTCTTCTGTGCTACCAATCTATTGCATAAGTAAGTAACTGCAGGTGCCAATATTTCCATTCTTCAAATGAGGAAACTGAGGTCTATGGAGATGAAAGAACTTGTGCAAAATTACATAGCTAGTAAGCATCTGAGGTAGGATTCAACCACCCAAAGCCTTTCCACAAAACTAGGCTATTCTTCATCAGCACTACCCCATTGTTCCATCCCGAGGCAGCAAGGTGGCTCTGTTGATAGAATGATGCGCCTGGAGTCTAGAAGATCTGAGCTCAAATGTAGCCTCAGATACTCACTAACTGTGTGATCATGGGCAAGTCATTTACCCTCTGTTTGCCTGAATCCACTGGAAAAGAAATGACAAACCATCCCCAGTATCTTTGACAAGAAAATCCCATGGACAATATGGTCCATGGGGTCACAAAGAGGCAGACATAATTGAATGACTGAACAACAAAACTGTTCTATTCTCTATGAGCTTCCTGAAGGCAGAAGGGCCTTGTCTTCTCCTCTTCTCTCCCTGATAGGCCTTGCCAGCCTTGTTGGTAACCAGTAAGTACTCAATAAAAGCTCCTTCCTGAAATTATCTTTTCTTTCTTCTTCCACTTCACTCTCTGCTGAGTACCACCAAACCATCAGCAGCCTCGACCATCTCTCAGATGTCTCCTGTGGTAGAAGCAATATCTTCTGCTAATTAGGTTGAGTCTCAGGGGGAAAAAAAACATCAAGGTCCTTGCAATCAGCAAGGGCTGATTTTCCCTTTTAGAAATCAAGGAAACTGTCTTCAGGACTTATCTTAGTAACCTAAAGTTAAAAAAAAAAAAAAAAAAAAGTCAGTGCAGGAGTCATCCACAGGCATCAAGCTTGTTGCATAGTCCATTAGTGGATGCTAAGGCATCATCATACATCCCTGACCAATGGAGCCTCCCTCTGGAGGTGAGGGGAGCTGTGTTCAGCTGGACAAATGTCTCTTTGATGAATATCCTTTCTAAACGGTTCATTTAATAAATATTTTTGTTAAATGTTAAATGATCTACAAGTTTTAATTTTTTGTGTTTCTCTAATCAAGTGTGATTTAGAGGAGTCAGCTAGGTGGCTCAGTGGACTGAGAGTCAGGTTTAGAGACCAGAGGTCCTGGGTTCAAATCCAATCTCAGATACTTCCTAGCTCTGTGACCCTGGGCAAGTCACTTACCCCATCTCCCACCCCCATCACCTAGTCCATACCACTCTCCTACCTTGGAATGGATACTAGTATTGATTCTAAGACAAAAGGCAAGATTTGTAAAAGAAAAAAATAGAATTAAAGGGCAATTGAAGAGCCAGGACAGAATTCAGTCAATTATCATTTCAGTCCATTCTGGAAAAATCTGAATCCTACTGCCAGAATCTGTTGTGTATCTGTTATCTTCCCGGTTAGAAGATAAGCTCCTTGAGGGCAGGGGCTACTTTTATTTTATTGATTCACTTTGCTCAGAGTCCAGAACAGGGGCTTAATCAGAACAGGGGCTTGCCGCAGAACAGGGGCTTAATCAGTGCTTTCTGATTGTTGCCTTGAGCAACCACTCCTAAGTTTATTTTCTTCCATCTCTTTTCCTTTGTAACTTCTCTCCCTCCCCATCTTCTCCACTTTCTTCCCTTCCCCCTCTGTCTCTTCCTCATTCATCTCCCCTCCTGTTTAAGTTCCTTCCTCTCCTCTTCCTCTTGTCCCTCATTGTTCTCTTCTCCTCAAGGGAAGTTGTTTGGGTTTTTTTTGAGCCAGGACATATTTTGACATTTCTATGTATTGTCTCCCCAGAAAGATCCTAAACTTCCTAAAGGCAGGGGCTATGATGTCTGCTTTCTCCATAAACTCCCATAGCACCTAATATAGGGTTAGGTCCACAGGAGATGACCAATAGGTTAGCAAGATGGAATAGTAGATAGAACACTGGGGTTGGAGTCAAGAAGATTTAAATTCTTGGACAGCTAGTTAGCACAGTGGATAGAGCACCAGTTATAGAGTTGAGAGGATGTGGGTTCTAATCTGGCCTCAGATACTTCCTAGTTGTATGATCCAGGACAAATCACTTAACCCCAATTGCCTGGCCCTCACCACTATTCTGTCTTAGAATTAATACTAATACCAAAAATAAGGGTTAAAAAAAGACTTAAATACAAATCTAACCTCAGACACTTACATAAATGCTTGGTCCTTTCCTTTCTTCCCTTCCTTTCTCTTCCCAATAAAGGCTTGTTGAATGAATGGCTAAAGGACTGCATGCCATATGTTGTGCGTAGAGATTCTAGAGTCCAAGATAAAATGGCAAAAGTTCTTCCCAGTTACCAGAATTTTGAATGCCAAATCCACCCCAAGGCACAGGCAAAACTTGGCGTGGAGCTGTTCTTGACAGGATGAAGGTGACAGCTGATGGATTCATGGACAGACTCCAGGGGTTTGGCAAGTGGCCTCGCCATCAGGCCTTCAGGGTAGGACACTGGGGCACAGAAGCTGTCCTAAATCCCTAAATCAGGGAAAAGAGACCTGGGCCTTTGCTACTGAGGCAGTCTAATATGTCTAGAAAGAGCACTCACTAACAATAATAGCTGACGTTTAGATGGTGCTTTAAGAGTTTGCAAAGCTTTATATATATATATATATATATATTCATTTATTGATGGTATTAAGGGTATTAATACTATCCTGTTTTACAGATGAGGAAACTGAGGCTATGCCCATAGTCATATGTATGATATCAGGGATTTGATAGGTATAATATCAGGAGATTTGAACCTAGATCTTCCTGATGCCAGGTCTAGTATTTTAGTACTCAACCATACTATCTTTGAAGTCAAAGATCCTGGGTATGAATCCTGACTCTTCTTGGGCCAGACCTTGGGCAAATGATTTATCTTTTCTAAGCCTAAGTTTCCTATTTTGTAAAATGAGAGGGCGGGACTAGACAGTCTCTAAAGATCTTTTCAACTCTGGTCTTCTATGACCTTGGGATTCTCTTCACTCTCATGGACATGAGCTCCTTCTATATTTATCTGAGGCTTCTCTTAAAGTGCTTCTTTGGTGGCAAACTGGACAACAGCACTCAGAGGTGACTGGGTGTTATGGCTACATTGAACCTTTTCTACTCTCCCAAGTCCCAACCCTTGAAAGGTCTCTCACCCAATCAGATTGACTGCTTGGAAAAGAAATGGGACAGGGGCAGCTAGCTGGATAGAGTGCCAGGCCTGGAGTCAGATGCATAGAGCACTAGGCCTGGAGTTGAAAGGATTTGGGTTCAAATCTGGCCTCAGACACTTTCTAGCTGTGTGACCTTAGGCAAATCACTTAATCTCATCATTAAGTCACTTAATATCCTTTGCCTTTTTGTCTTAAGAACTATTACCAAGACAGAAAGTTAGGGTCATAAAAAGAAAAAATAAGATAAATTAGAGTCTCCCCAACCTGGTCCCCCATGGTTGGCCCCTTTGGCCACAGCTCCATTGTCTTCATAGAGGGGCAAGTACCCCAGTTTTACTAGACCGATCAATTGCAGTGGTTTTATGGGAAAATATTTATATTTCTTCAACAGTTAGTTTTGGGAATCCAAATATAAGAGAATACACTCCTTGGAGGAGAATATTCTCCATGTCTCTGGATTCAATTCAATTCGACGAACATTTCCAGAGCATGTGGGGTATGAAATAACTTGAATTCCATGTTGACATGAAAACTAATTCTTGCCTTCGAGGGGCTTACAATCTAGAAGGGAGGGTGAAATTTCATGAGCAAATAAGTTGTAAGCAGACAAGGATAAGGGCCATAAAAGAGTACCAAAGTGCTAAAGTAAGGAAAGGACCCAGTGACAGAATTTAAGAGCTGTACCTGAAAAAGAATCCCTTCGATCACTAGACCAGAAGTTCATCTAACCTTTGCTTAAAGACTACAAGGCTGAGGCAACTAAGTGGCTCCGGGGATTGAGAACCAGACCTAGAGACAGGAGGTCTTCAGTTCAAATCTGACCTCAGTCACTTCTTAGCTGTGTGACCCTGGGCAAGTCACTTAATTCCTACTGCCTAGCCTTTCTTCTTCTTTGGATCCAATAATTAGTATCAATTCTAAGACAGAAGGTAAGTGTTAAAAAAAAGACTACATGATATATGGATGTAAAGATGGGAGCATATGGGGAAACCCACTACCTCTTAAGGCCACCCATTCCTTTTTGGATCTCTAATTGTCAGACACTGTCTTCTCATGTAACCACCATTACAATTACATCAAAATCTAAAGTTGCCTCTTTGCATCTTCTTCCCATTGCACCTAACTCTGTACCCTAGGACTCCAAAGAACAAGTCAAATCTCTCTTCCATATAACTAAAAGTCCCTGAAATACTTGAAGATGGAGATCACATTAAAATGTTCTCCTCCTGCCCACCCCACTCAACCCTTAAATATTCTTGGAGCTAAACAGCCTCAGTACTTTCAACCCTTCCCCATTCTAATGGTCCTTCTCTGAACTCTCTCCAGATCATCAATGTCCTTTCTAAAATTCGCACCGCCCACAACTGAATATAGTACCCTAGATATGGTCCAAACAGGGTAGTATATAGAAGGACTCTCACCTCCTTATTGCTAGACCCTACATGCCTCCAGCCAGTCTAAAATCCCATGGCTTTCCTGTCCACCATATATAATCTTACAGTATACTAAAGCCCCCAGATCTCTTACAGCCAAGCTTGTTTTCTAGTTGTCTTGGCCTATCTTCTCTTGCAACAATGGCATTTTAAATAGATTTCTTGCTTTTACATGAACTACATTGCCCCCCTGTATTCATTGTCCTTATCCCTCCCATAGAACCATTTCTCTTAACAAAGACTATAGGAGGAGGAAAAGAAAAAAAAATCAGCAAAAACCAATCAATTCATTCTAAAAATCTTATATGCAATGGTCCACAGCCAAGCTCTCTGGCTTCTGAAAACCCAGAGGGTTGGGGCCAGATGTTCTCTTATATCTCTTCTCTGAGACACAACAACATTGAACATTTGACCCAAATATAAGACTTCACATTTTTCCCTTTTGGTTTTTCTCTTATTTGTACCAGCAAAAATCTGAGTAGAAGGGGGCAGCTGGATGGCTCATTGAATTGAGAGCCAAGCCTAGATAGAGGAGGTCCTGGATTCAATTCTAACCTCAGATACTTCCTAGATGTGTTACCCTGGGCAAGTCACTTAACCCCCATTACCTAGCCCTTGCCTCTCTTTCTGCCTTGGAACCAATATACAGTATTGATTCTAAGATAGAAAGTAAGGG
>NW_025349226.1:0-2661 GCF_016433145.1 Gracilinanus agilis
GAGGGGAGAGAAAAGGGGAAACGTGGGGAGGGGAGGAGATGGGGGGAGAGAGGAAGGGAGAGGAGAAAAAAAAAAAAAAGACTGAAAAGAAGCCTGAATAATTCTTAAACTCATCACAAGCCAGTCTAGGATCTGGTTTCTGTTTCCAGAGCCTGCCCTGGGGACTGTCAGTAAGTCAGCCTGTTTGTAAAGCTCCTACTAGGTGCCAGGCACAGTTCTAAGCTCTGGGGATACAGAGAAAGACCAAAGAGACTCCCTGTTCTCCAGGAGCTCCCTGGCTAATCAGGGAGACAACACCCAGAAGGCTGAAAAGAGGAGAGAGGGGAATGATGAAGGCCAGGAGAGATGGCTGCCCTGGGCATTCTCCTCCAGTGGAGGGTCTGGGAAGAGCTTTCTCCTTCTCCTCCCTCTCCATTGTGGGAGAAGGAGGCACCCCCAAGGGCCTGGGGCACCCATTTTCAGGGCTGATGTGATCCTGGTCAATACTTAGGTCTAGAGAATTCTCGATACAAAATGGTAACTGTTGGCAAATACATGTCCTTCCTGCCGACATAGGCCGACCCCTCCTTCTGTCTTCTCTGAGCTTTCTGTGACAGCTCCTCCAAAGCCCAGCCTGTCTTATTAGCAGGCCTCCTTCACCTGCAAATGCTCACAACTTCTGTTTTCCCACATCAAGAGACTCAAGCATGGAATCAGGATTTGTGGCTGTGAATCAGTCAATTCATCTGCTTAGCACAGTACCTGACACATAGTAGGCTCCCAATAAATGTTGATTGATTGACTATATCTCAGTTCCAGGGCCTCTGAACAGAGGCTGGATGCCTCAGTGGGACCAGGATGCCAAACAGAATTACTTCTCAAGTTGAACCAGATAACCTCTGAGTTCCCTTCCAGTGAGAAAGCCTGTGATTCGTTGGCTTCCCCTCCTCCATTAGACAATTGTTTGCTTGGAAGGCTTGGGGATAGCTCATCTTGAAGATGGGGAACTAGGTTAGATGCACTCTAGTGAGAAAAGCTCTGGGCTCAAGAGTCAGGACATCTGGATTCTAGTATGGGTTTGGCCATTGACTCTCTGTGGGAACCAGGGCCAGCTTTGTCATTTTTCCAGACCTCAGTTTCCCATATTGTTAAATAAGGGAGTTGGACTAACTGTTCTCTAAGCTCCCTCCTAGCTATGAGGTTCTCTGTTCTAAGTCCCCCCCCCCATCTGACCTTTTATATTCTAACATCTCTCCCAGCTCTGACATTCTATATTCTAAAATCCTTCCCAACTATAATGTTATCTGTTCTAAGGTCTCCCCCAGCTCTGACCTTCTGTCTTTCCAACTATGATATTCTCTGTTCTAAGGCTCTCCACCCTGACCTCCGACTCTGACCATCTATATTCTAAGATCTCTCCCAGTTCTGACATTCTGTGTTCTAAAGTTCTCCCCAGCTCTGACCTTCCATATTCTAAGATCTCTCCTAGTTCTGACATTTTGTGTTCTAAGGTTCCCCCCTTAGGTCTGATCTTCTATACCTTCTATATTCTAAGGTTCCCCCCAGCTCTGACCTTCTCTGTTCTAAGATCTCTCCCAGTTCTGACAGTCTGTGTTCTAAGGTTCCCCACTCCTAGTTCTGACCTTCTATATTTTAAGGTCCCCCCAGCTCTGACATTCTATGTTCTAAGGTTCCCTCCAGCTCTGACATCCTATTTTCTACATTCTAAGGTCCTATATAGCTCTAACTTTTTAGGCTTTCCTCATTCCCAGAGGAACCCCTTCCTCCCCATCCACCGCCCTCCTCTCATGTGCATACACTGGCCAAGACCCACCAGTCCAAAACTCCATCAGATGATCCCCCCTCCTGACAGAGAAGTGATGGATTCAAGATGGAAAAGGAGGCCTCTATTTTTGGACATGGCCAATGTGGGAATTTCTTCTGCTTGACTGTGCAGATTTGGTATGAGAGTTTTGTTTTTCTTTTTCCTTTTCCTTTTCCATTGGAGAGAGGAGGAATAAAAGCTTGTGAATTGAGGAATAAAATGAAACAAATCAGAATTCTGCCTTCTCAAAGATGAATGTCCCTATCTCAAGAGGAGATGAAGAAATTCTTACAACAAAAGGCAGAAAAACTATTCTATCCCTCTCATGTACTCCACAGGTCTTCCTGATACTAGGCATGGCAATCTATCTACTTCACCCCCTAACAGCCTTTCATCAAGCATTTGTTTATTTAGCACCTATTATGTGCCAGGGTTAGGCAGCTAAGTGGCACAGAGAGTAGAGGCCTGCAGTCAAGTAGACCCATCTTCTTGAGTTCAAATATGATCTTAGAGACTTACTAGCTGGGTGACCCTGGGCAAGTCACTTCACCCTCAGTTTCTTCATTTGGAAAATGAGCTGGAAAAGGATATGGCCAGCCATTCCAGTATCTCTGCCAAGAAACCCCAAACGGAGTCCTGAAGAGTCAGACATGACTGAAAAGTGACTAAATAACAACATATGCCAAGCATTGGGTTAAGTGCTGGGGGTACAAAACCAGCGTCAAAAGGGGCAGCTGGGTAGCTCAGTGGATTGAGAGTCAGGCCTAGAGACAGGAGGTCCTAGGTTCAAATCTAGCCTCAGACACATCCCAGCTGTGTGACCCTGGGCAAGTCACTTGACCCCCATTGCCCACTCT
>NW_025349227.1:0-2496 GCF_016433145.1 Gracilinanus agilis
TATATATATATATGTAGAAAATTTATCAGACATCAGTCTTCTTTATAAAAGCTCCCTAAAAAAATCTCAGCTTCTTAGGAAGGTAAGCCAAGTCCTCAAATTATCAATAGTCCTCACCTCTCATGCCAAAATTTAAGTAATGATACAGCCAATATCAGCAAAGATTATGTCAGAAAGTTACTATTTTAGTTCTAGGAGGAGAGGAAGATAAAATTTTCTTTTTGATATTTTATTAATATGTTAAAGTATCCTCAAGCAATAGGATATTTGACATAGCCAAATGTCCTTCAGAACCATGACTTAAGAGCTACCATGGCTCATTTGCAAGGTCATTTTGGAATCTAAAATCACATATAAGCTTAAAAAAAGTAAGGATCTCATCAGCTACATGAGAGTTACATCTGTGAGTAACTTCTGCTGTTCATTTTCAAAATATGCGAAAAACTGTGAGCATATGTTTCAGGACTGCCCAATCTTGAATAAATTCTGGGATAATGTCTCACTGAGAGCTATCAGCACTCAGTATCTGCAATACAGTGAAAACTAGCAATATCTTCAGTACTCGGTAGTGCAATGATATCTGTTAGCTTCATTCGAGTTGCAAACACTCAAAATCACTTCTTAAAAGTTTCAATTAATAAATGTACAAAATTTAAAAATATATTCATTATTTTCTTTAATAGTTGGTCAAATCCACACTCTCAGAGTCTTTAAAGTTCAAGAAAAGAGCTTTGAGTTGAAGTGATAAACGAGCAAGACTGGCATTGACCTGAAGCCTAATAATAAAGAATGAATATGATGTCCCTCATCTTACCTTTGGTCTGTAGAGACTGATCAGTACTTAAAAGTGAAATGACCTGTCTGGGAATTGCTAATTAGAATTGCCTAAGAATGGTTGGTTCATCAGGGTCTAAAAGATCTGCATCTCTATGAAACATTAGAAATTCCTAGGATGCTCTAGAATAGAGAATTTAAAAATTCTGCTAAGAGGGCATACTGGTGGATTTATATTTATGTGGACCTTTGTGTCCCCTTAGACAATATTTCTAAAATTTATTCTGCTTCCTTGATTGACAAAAATCCAAATAACTATCCTGTTTGGTATGGAGGTGGTGGCTGTACAAAAAAAGATTCTAGAATGCTAAGAACTGGACCTGATGTCCTAAACTTGTTTTGGGTAGCTGTCAAGCTGGCAATCAGAAAGAAGGAGAGGTCATGAATTGTACAAATAACATTCAACTATGATGATATGAACGCATTCCTAAATTCCTTCCTTCACTCATTCATTTATTCATTTAATAAATATTTCTTAATTATCTATTATACATACAATACATTGTGCACAGTGGTAGTTGAAAGGAAGCTGGATTGGGACAGCTTAGAAATAAGTTATTCAGGAAGATAGTCCAACTAAGGCACTGCTCCATAAGGTATATTTTTGTATGAGTCTATTTATCTATAATAAGGCTTCCTGTAAAGGACAAACCCAATCCCACCTAACAAGAATTTATTAAACTCCAGTTATGTGCAAGGTACTATGCTAGTCACTGAGGAGATAAAGACAATATGAAACCCAAACTCTGCCCTAAAGGAGCTTATGTTCTATGCATTGCAAGAGACAAGAACAGGAGGAAAGATACAACATACAAATAGAAATGCATTCACATGTTTATTTGAACAAAGAGCACTAAAATAGAAGGAGCAGTAAAGGCATTTATAAGAGGATGCCTATGAGAGGAGCTTTGAAGGAAACCAGGGACTGATTTTAAGAGGCAAAGGTGAGAAGAGAAGATTCCAGGCAAGGGAAATTACCTGTTTAAAAGCATGGAGGTCAAAGATACAATGTCAAGTCAGAAAGCAAGAAGGGCAGTTTGGACCAAGAGAATAATAAGGATTTAAAGCAAGGCAACCTTTTTTTTCCCCCTCTCAATTGAAACCAAAACCAGCACATAATGCCTTACCAAAGTATTATGGTTAAGAATATGCTAAAGAGGGGCAACTAGGTGACAGTGTATAGAAATCCAGGCATGGAATTAGATCTTGGGTTCGAGTGTGGCCTTAGATACTTGACCTTGTGCAAGTCACTTAACTCCAATTACTTAGCCCTCACCACTCTTCTGCTTTGGAACAGATATTTATTATTAATTTAAAACAAAAAAGTAAATGTTAAAAAGGAAGAATATGCTGAAGAAATTATTCTTTAAGCAAGTAATTGACCAAACTTCTATTCAACCAGAATACCAAGGTTTGTTTGCTCTTTTTTTATTCCTAGGGAAATACTTACACTTAAGTTTATATACACCCAAAGTGGAGAAGTACAGTAGCTTCTGCCATATTGCAAAGATATAAAAATATACATTGTCTCAGCTGTAGCGTGATCTAAAGTGGCAAGCTGAGGTTCAGTTATGCCTCCAGCCTCCAATGAAGGGCTGCCAACTTTTGACCTCCTTATCCAACACATTTTCATTTGATATATATATATATATATCTCTGCTG
>NW_025349228.1:0-5102 GCF_016433145.1 Gracilinanus agilis
CCTCCTCCTCCTCCTCCTCCTCCTTCTCCTTGGGAAGATATAAAGATTAAATAATTCCCCCCAATTAATAGAGAAAGGAACCATTAGAGTTCAATAGACTATAATTGTCAGAAGTGATATAGGGCTGAGATTTTTCAATAAGCTTTTCCTCCCCTCTTGTAATATACAAAGGGTCATCATCCCATTGAGTTTCCTCAATTCAATAACAAGTATTCAATCAATCAACAAGGATTTATTAATCCCCTGCTCTATGGCTGGCACTCTGCTAGGCACTGGGGATTCAATCAAAAAGAATGAAACAATCCCACTCACAATGCAAAGACAAGAATGAAATAGAATCTGCCCTCTGGAGGCTTATAATCTACTGGGACTGAGAGGGAGGTGGGAGGAGGGCAATAGGCAGACAGTTAAATAACTATACAATATCTATAAAGTGATTTTGGGGAAAGTTAATGACTAGGAAAGATTTCATTTTGGAATTGACATTTGAGAACATTGAATGGAGCTAAGGATTCCAGGAGGTGAAGGTATTCAGAGAGGGTTTGGGGCATGGGGGTAAACCTGGGCATAGGCACTCAGGTGAGAGACAGGATATTGAATGTGTGGAGCTGCAAGGAATTCAGTTGTCCCGGAAGGAGGTCATCAAACAAGTCGGGTTGGTCTATAGGACCCCGGTCAGCCCAAGGGGCCAAGTATCCAGGACTTCTGACTCTTTCCCCGCTGTTCTGCCTCTGCTAAAGTGCAAGCAATCATGTTTTCATCCTTTTCTTTCTACCTCTGGCCCAAGCCCCGATCCCAACTAGGAGGGTTATAGTCTGCCCAAGGGCAGCTAGGTGGCAGAGTGGAGAGAGCTCTAGCCCTGGAGTCATAAGGACCTGAGTTCAAATGTGACTTCAGACATTATTAGCTGTGGGACGGCAAGTCATTCAACCTTACTTCAGTTTCCTTATCTGCAAAATGAACTTGAGAAAGAAATAGCAAACTACTCCAGTGTCCTTGCCAAGAAAATCCCAAATGGGGTCATGAAGAGTTGGGCAGAACTGAAGAACATGTGTTATATTTTTATTTATTTGGTTAAACACTTCCCAAATGCATTTTAATCTGGTTGTGGCCACACCTAGGAGATTTGCTGTCGGGGTCTCAAATGGGACACATCTGATCTAGTCCAATCCTACTTCATTTGAGAAATGAAGAAACGGAATCCCAAGGAGTAAAATGATTCACTCAAACCCATGTGGCTCATGAGTAACAGAGTTGGGACTAAACCTCAAGCTCTTGACTTTCTGCAGTCTGTAAGATTCCTCGCTGGGCTTCCCCAGGGTGGTTGGGCAATCCAGGGAAGTAAGAAGTTACTTCAAGTAGGAAAGGACAAGGGGAGGGCAAGGACTAAAACTTGTGATAAGACACATACCTGTGCTGCAGTAAGCAGGATCTGAGATCTCTTGACTAAGTTTGGGGTTTCTTTCCTTTTTTTTTCTTGGTAAATAAATCCATTTTTAATAAAACTTTGAGCTTTTAATACAGATACAGTCAGACAGGCTAGAGATATTATAGGAAGGAATTAACTTGGAGGAGTGGGTGCTCCTGGGAACACGAAGCACTTGTTTCAGTCTCTAAATTATTATTTCTCCAATATACTGAAATTTATTTCCAAAGGCAGGGAGAAGGGAAAGCCCTTTCTGATTCTGGAGCCATGGGGCTGGACAATCGGCTCTGCTGGCTCCCAGAATAGACTACAGCCCAGGGGGGGTGGTCCTAGAGGGTCATAACCAGGAAAAAGATGAGAAGCAGAAACAGATGGAGACGGAGAGCTTGGGATTGTGGTTAGGGATTTCGAGGCGGTCCAGATCCCCTGGTTTATAGCTTAGCATGCTAGCAATATGCTCAGCCTGGTCTTCTCACACTAAATAAAATGACTGGATGATGAATGTCTATTGGGAAGACAGATGCCCCCTTGAAATGCTCAAGGTGCGTGTAATCCTTTAGAATGTGAGTTTCTATAGGATAATCACTCAGCAAGCAGTTATGAAATATTTACTAAGTGTCAGGCACAGTGCTAAATGCTGGGATACCAAGAGAGACAAGAGCAGTCTTTATCCTCAGGTAGTTCACATTCTAATGGGGAGGTGGGGGCAAATAACTATGTGCATACAAGAAGGTCATTTCAGGGGGAAGGAACATGTATGGGGTTGGGAAAGACCTGAAGAAAGTGGAATTTGAAATAAACCAGGAAAACTGGGACTAGAGGGTGAGGAGGGAGAGCATTCCAGGCATGAGGGACAGTCAGTGCAAAAGCAAGGAGATGGAAAATGCACTGTCACATGTGAAGAGCAGCAAGTAGGATGGGGTAAAACTAGATCTCAAAGTGCATGGACTAGAGCTATGGGAGGGGTGTTAAATGTTACACAGGAGTTTGGATTTGATCCTGGATGGTCCTCCAGGCTAAACATCCTTAGTTCCTTCAATATATCCACAAAGGGAGCCACTAGAGTTTATTTACTACTGGTAAAGGCACGGCCCTGCCTGAGCTTTAGGAATCAATTTGACAGTTGAGTGGAGAAGAGATGAGAGTGGGAAACCACCTGTGATGGGGAGTCTAGGTAGAAGTTCAGGTGAGAGGCACTGGATCTGTACTATGGTCCAGTCTTGCTACCATCCTCCTGCTCTTACCCTCACCTTGGTGGTACTGAGATACTGGTCTATTTTTATAGAGATATGAAAAAAAATCTCCTTTACATTTAGTTTAGTGGCTATTTGAGTGGAGAAAAAAAGGAGATCTACGAAAGACACTAAAGTGATGGAAAGATCTGATATGCAGGGCTGGTGTGAGTGAGGAGTGAGGGGGCAAGAATGATGCCAGGGGTGTAAGTTTGGAGGACTGGGAGGATGATCATGCTTTTTGATGGTAATGGGAAAGATGGGAAGAGGAGAGGGCTTTCAGGGAAAGAGAATGAAATCTGTTTTAGCCATGTTGACTTTAAGATGCCTAACAAATATCAAATGAGATGTGGAGTCAGAAAGAACTGAGTTTGAATTCTGCCTCAGATACTTACAAGCATGTAATCCTGGGAAAATCATTTAACCTATATTGACCTCAGTTTCCTCATCTGTCTAATGGGTCTAAAATAGCACCTAACAGGGTTGTTATGAGGATAGAATGGGATTGCCTATGTAAAGAGCTTTGCAAACCTTAAAGTGTGACACAATTGTTAGCTATTATGATGATGTTGATGTCTAAAAGGCAGCCAGAAATGCAAGATGGGGTTTGGCAGAGATACTAGAAGTGGATATATTGAATTGGGAATCTTCTGTAGAGAGATGACATAGTTGAAACTATGGACGTTGATGAGATCAGGAGAAAGAGAAACAGAGAGGGAAGGAGGGGGAGAGACAGAGAGAGACAGAGATAAAGATGGACAGAGGGAGAGATAGAAGGTGAGAGGCAGAGACATACAGAAAGTGCACACAAGAGAACTTTGGGGGGCCCCATGGGCAGGCAGACCTGGATAAAGATCCAGCAAAGGAAACTGAGAAGGAATGATTAGTCAGATTGGAGATCTGAGAGAATTTCAAAGGCTACTTTGAGATCAAAAGATGAGAAAAAAAAAGCCATTGAAATTTGCAATTGAGAGATTACTGGTAACTTTGGAAAGGGCAGTTTCAACTGAATACTGACAGGGTGCGAGGGCAAATTGTGGATGGCTTAGAAACAAGTGATATGAGAGGAATAGAGCCACCTAGAGTGGATGACATTCTCAAGAAGTATGGCCAAATGGCCAAGGGACATGAATAGGCAGTTTTCACACAATGAAATCAAAACTATCAATAAGCACATGAAAAAGTGTTCTAAATCTGTCTTGATTAGAGAAATGTAAATTAAAACAACTCTGAGGTACCACCTCACACCTAGCAGATTGGCTAACATGACAGCAAAGGAAAGTGATAAATGTTGGAGGGGATGTGGCAAAATTGGGACACTAATGCATTGCTGGTGGAGTTGCGAATTAATCCAATCATTCTGGAGAGTAATTTGGAACTCTGCCCAAAGAGCGTTAAAAGATTGCCTGAGCTTTGATCCAGCCATACTACTGCTGGGTTTATATCCCAAAGAGATAATAAGGAGAAAGACTTGTACAAAAATATTCATAGCCGCCCTCTTTGTAGTGGCAAAAAATTGGAAAACGAGGGGGTGTCTCTTGATTGGGGAATGGCTGAACAAATTGTGGTATCTGTTGGTGATGGAATACTATTGTGCTAAAAGGAATAATGAACTGGAGGAATTCCGTGTGAACTGGAAAGACCTCCAGGAATTGATGAAGAGTGAAAGGAGCAGAAACCAGGAGAACCTTATACACAGAGGCGGATACACTGTGGCATAATCGAATGTAATGGACTTCTCTACTAGCAGCAATGCAATGATTCAGGACAACTCTGAGGAACTTAGGAGAAAGAACACTATCCACATCCAGAGAAAGAACTGTGGGAGCAGAAACACAGAAGAAAAACACATGATCGATCACGTAGTTTGGGGATATGATGAGGGGTTTGGCATTAAAAGAGCACTACCGCAAATATGAATAACATGGAAATAGGCTTTGAACAATGACTCAGTGGAACAGCTTGTCAGCTCTTGGGGCAGGGGGAAGGAAAAAGCAGGGGTGTGTGTGGAATCATGAAATCATGTAACCATGGAAAAATATTGTAAAAAAAAAAGTATGGTCAAGAAGA
The DNA here is from genome assembly GCF_016433145.1 of Gracilinanus agilis. Lineage (NCBI taxonomy): Eukaryota > Metazoa > Chordata > Mammalia > Didelphimorphia > Didelphidae > Gracilinanus > Gracilinanus agilis. The sequence continues at coordinate 4,729 of NW_025349228.1, forward strand.
AGAGGAGAAATACAAGAGATGATGGCCAGCATGGATGGTTGAATTGAGTGAGAGGCTTTTAAGGATAGGGGAAACATGAACATCATTATAGGCAGCCATGAAGAAGCCAGTAGATAGGGAGAGAACGAAGATAAAAGAGATGGGGATGATAGAGGGAACAGTTTGTTAGTGAAGATGGGATGGGAAAAGGATCAAAGGTACCTAACTCAGTGTTAGTCTTTTTTCCTCTGGTTGCTAGAGGCACGTACTGATAGAGGGAATAAGAAATAGCCCAGGGAATTAATGATGATATATTTGAGGGGCCCTCTGACCTGCTTCTCCAGTCATTTTTCTTTCTTTTCTTTTTTCTTCCTTTCTTCCCTCCCTCCCTCCCT
>NW_025349229.1:0-1322 GCF_016433145.1 Gracilinanus agilis
CACACTGGGCCATATTGCTGCAAGAGGCCCATTTTTTTCTAAAATGGGGAGAGTCTGGCCATTGTAAGCCAATGGGCTTGACTTCTCTCTCCGCTGTGATTCTAGAACACATTGAAGTTCTAGCAAGTACTGGTCCCAAAACAAAAGCTGACCAGTTTCATTGTCACAGATCTCGCCAGATTATTCCTGCTCTGTGGCTTCTTTCAAATCCCTGCTAAAATCTGAATTTCAGCAGGAAAATATTCTTCAGAGTTATCAGTAAGGGTGTTCCTATCAATGTTATTACTAACTTTGTGACTTTGTACGAGTCACTTTTATGGGAGGAAGAAGGGGAAATAGAGAAAGATGGAGGGAAGAAGAGAGTAAGTGGAAAATAAAGGGAAAGTGGTAGATGGAGAAAAGTGGGAGAAGGAGAGGGGTAAAAAAGTGAAGAGAGGGAAGGAGGACAGGAAGAAAGGGGAGAAAAAGAAAAGGAGAGATGCGAAAAAGGAAAACAAGAGACAGAGGGAAGGGGAGGGAGGTTAAAGAGATAGGGAAAGAGGGAAAGGCAGAAGAGAAATAGGGAAGGAAAAGATGAGAAAAGAGATGTAGAAACAGATGGAAGGAAGAGAGAAGGATATGAAAGATGGGCAGGGAAAGGGGGAAAAAAGTGAATTCATGTCACCATCAGGTTAATGAAAAAACAAATGGCATCAGTGAGGGATAGATCAATGAAACTCTTAAACTGGGCTAGAATGCTACAAATGGTTAATTTTCCTAAAATGGGGAAGAGAGAAGAGTCTAGATATTCTGTGAGAGAAAAGAGTGCAAGGGACAGAAAAGAGCAAATGTAGAGAAGAGAGGGAGAGGGCGAGAGCAATGGAGTCTGGATATTCCTTAAGCCAGTGGACTAGATTTCCCTCTCAAGACTCTAGAATGCACTATAGGAGTTATGGAAAGTACCAATCACATAGACACAGATCATGCCAGAGTATCCACCCATGCCCTCCATGGCTTTAAGACCCTGCTAAAAATTTGACATTCTATAGGAACTCTAAATAAGGGTTATTATCAGGCCTAGGTGTCAGAGTCTGTGCAACTTACACATGTGACCTCAGATAACACAGAAAGGGAAAGAGAGGGTTGGAGACAAGGGAAAGAACCCACTGGGATCCTGGGAGGGAGGGAGGAAAGAATGAGAGGAATGGTAGAGAAAGGGAGAGAGGGGAATGTGATGGGGAAAGAAGGTGAGGGAAGAAGAAATGAAGGGGAAGACAGGGAAAAATGAGGGGTAGAAGATGGGAAGAGGAGAAGAGGAAGAGAGTAGGTGGGGAACAAGGAGA
>NW_025349230.1:0-6423 GCF_016433145.1 Gracilinanus agilis
TGCAGTCCTTTCTCTGAATGTGGGTAGCATCTTATAAGTATATGATTTTAATATAATTACTATTGTGTTGTAAGTACAAGCTGAAGGAGCTCAGAAAAAATGTGGGAAAACTTACACTAACTGAAGTAGAGTGAATCAAGCAGAGCCAAGAGAAAGTTATAGACAGAGGTAGCAATACTATACTAGGAACAACAATTTAGCTATTCTCAGCAATATCCAAAATAATCCCAAAGGACTTATGATGAAAAATGCCATCTGCTTCCAAAGAAAGAATTGATGGAGTCTGAATCCAGACCAAAACAAACTCTTTTTCACTTCCTTTCTTAATTTTTTTGTTAGTTTCCTTCTATAAAAATGATTAATATGGGAAAATGTTTTACATGATTGCCCATATAAAATTTATATGTGACTGCTTAGGGGATAGATGGTGAGAGGGAACGAATTGGAGACTCAGAATTCTTTTTAAAATGCTGGGAACTGTTTTTAAATGTAATTGTAGGGAAAAAATAAGTCAAAAATTTAAAAATGTGAGCAGGGGCCCTAGTCACAGTTCCAAGTAAAGAAAACCATTACCTTCTAGATGAGGAAACTGAAGTGAACAGGATTAAATGATTTTCCTAGGACCATAAGCTAATATGTGTCTTAGGCCAGATTTGAATTCAGAAAGACAAGTCTTCCTCACTCCAGGTCCATTACTCTATCCATCCCTCAACCTGAATAACTTTTGGGTGGTTGCTGTTGACAGTGCTTTCCCTTTCTAACAAAAAGGCTTTAACTCTGCTAACTCACAAATAAAATTTAACAATCATTGATCTCCATCATAAAAATGATTCATTTAAACTTTAATGAAATCACCTTATCAATCAGGAGATCACACACATATTGTATAAGAAGAAACTATTGAATTTTCTCACAGGAAAAAAAAAAGACAATTCATTGTATTGATTAGGAAAAAATGGCAACCATAACATTCTATATAATCTAGTTGGTATTCATTTCTGGTTAGTTCCAAACAGGCAACAGGGAGATGTGTATCTTTGGGAAATAGGGAATATTATTGAAGTCATCTAGTTAGAGCCATTTCAAAATATACCATTCATTTCATGATGATGGAGGTCAGATGTGGTTAATGAATTTGAAATAGAATGTGTTACTCATACAAACAAATGATAAGTAAGAGCCTTTTAGATTCAAAATGAGACAATTATGTGCTGGAAGTAGAAATCATTTGAGGAGGAAGAAGATGGTAGTTTCAAGATCTTATTCATTAGCATACAATTGGACTGTTTTTTCTTTAAAATTTTTAACAAGTGAGATTGCTTTCCTTCAAAGTCAATACCTTGGGGGTAGCACAACTAATTCATACATATTGCACTGATCAAACATTTTGGGAATTTTGCTTTCAGAGAGGTATTCATCATCACACAACTAAATTTGTTTCCATACTTTGAAGAGAGGGCAAGTGGATAAAGGTTAACTAGAAGCCATGCAAAGTTTTATCTTGGATGTAAAGTAAAATCTACATTTTTTTTCAAAATTGTGCTATCCCTAACAACAGGGGCCTCCTTGGAAGGCAATAGGTTCGTGCTTCGCAAATATCTAATTTTGAAGTGGATTATACAAGGAATTCAGACATAGGTTATGCTAGATAGCTTCTGGGATTAAAGGCATTTTTGAGACTCTGATTTAGTAACACTTTAGTTTTTATTGTACATGATGCCATGTATATTTAATTTTATGTGATACCATATATTCTTTGGGGAAGGACTACTGTGTATATGTGTATATATGTGTGTATATGTGAAAGTCATTGATACAGAGAAAGAGAAGGATAGAAAGAGAATCCCTCATATCTATCGATCACACTCCTCATTCATCATGTCTTTTGGCTGTTATATCATCCTTATAAGATGATTTTCCACATTTGGAGATATTCATAAGAATATGATATAAGCTCTGAAAACCATTATAAAAACTGAAGTTTAAGAATATTTTGAGTAAAAGCCAGAGCATATAAATTGCTAGTAGTCAGTAAAATGACTACTTTAAAGGGCATATACCCCATTTTGTTATGTTCTATTTTAAGTTGTCAAATCACATCTGATCTAAGACTATATGGAGTTATTTTAATATAGTCATGATAGTAAATTTTACTGATGTTCATGATGTTTAAAAAGGTAACAATGATATAATAATCACAGCCAAGAAATGGGGAGGAAGCCAGGTGGTAGACTATCTGTACGTAATGCTGCATTCATTATTCACTGAGATAGTATGCTTTGTGTAATGTTTTGTTTTGATTTGTTCTGAGAGAGGCATCAATTGTGAGATTATAATGAAAAAACCATGGTAAAAAACACAAAAGATAAAGTACTAATGATATTACACAAAAATTAAGAAAAGGAAAACTATATAACCCATATTCCTACAAGTAGAAACACTTCATTTCAAAAGGCCAAACCTATTTGCAAGTTATACTGTAAAAACTAGATTGATTAGATTTTGTGCAAGCTTAAGAGCCAAACCTGCCAATTATATTTGTGAGTTTTCTGGGCCAAGTAAATGTTTCCTGCTGCCTGGGCCAATGGCCAACCAAATATAAAAATATTGTTAATTATTGGTGTTGTCTTTATCCCAACAAAATGGACAGTAAAAAGGGGCTCAAAAATATTTGCTTGATAAAATGGGGAAAATCTTTATAACAAAAACCTCTGACAAAGGTCTAATTACTCAACTATATAAGGAGTTAAATCAATTATACAAAAAATCAAGCCATTCCCCAACTGATAAATGGGCAAGGGACATAAGTAGGCAATTCTCAGATAAAGAAATCAAAACTAACAATAAGCACATGAAAAAAGTGTTCTAAATCTCTTATAATCAGTGAAACACAAATCAAAACTACTCTGAGGTATAACTTCACACTGAGCAGATTGGCTAGAATGACAGCAAAGGGAAGTAATAAATGTTGGAGGGGATGTGGCAAAAGAGGAACATTAATGCATTGCTGGTAGAGTTGTGAATTGATCCAATCATTCTGGAGGACAATTTGGAACTATACCCAAAGGGCTTTAAAAGACTGTCTGTCCTTTGATCCTAACTTTCCACTGCTGGGTTTTTACTCCAAAGAGATCATGGGGTAAAAGACTTGTACAAAAATATTTATAGCCATGCTCTTTGTGGGCAAAAAATTGGAAAATGAAGGGATGACCTTCGATTGGGGAATGACTGAACAAATTGTGGTATCTATTGGTGATGGAATGCTCAAAGGATTAATGAACTGGAGGAATTCCATGTGAACTGGAATAACCTCCAGGAATTGATGCAGAGTGAAAGGAGCAGAACCAGGAGAACATTACACACAGAGACGGATACGCTGTGGTACAATCGATTGTAATGCACTTCTCCACTAACAGCAAAGCAATGATCCAAAACATTTCTGAGGGACTTATGAGAAAGAGCACTATCCACATTCAGAGAAAGAACTGTGGGAGCAGAAACACAGAAAAAAAAAACTGCTGGATCACATGGGTGGATGGGGATTCTGTTGGGGATGCAGACTCTAAACAATCTCCTTGGTGCAAATATCAGTAATATGGAAATAGATCTTGATCAATGACACAAGGAAAACCCAGTGGAATTGTGCTGGGGGAGGTGGGAAGAGGGGAGGGAGGAATATGAATCATGTAACCTTGGAAAATTTTTCTTAGTCAATAAAATAAAAAAAATAAATTTAAAAATTCGCTTGATAAACCAATAATGTGGTGGATATTACCCCAACTCAAATATAATTATATTTTGATTCAGAAACCTGATAGCTATTATGCATACCTCCTATATTGTAATAGATTTTAAAATTTGCAATTATCTCAGAAAATGTCTACTTTTAAAAGCTTTCCTCTGTGATAGTAACATTTTCAGATCTTGCACTTTGTTTTTTTCTCTCTTCCCTCCTGAGAAAATTTCCTTGTCTAGAAATTGCAATAAATTTAGTCCATTAAAAACCTCCAGAGATTTTTATTTCTTTATTTAATATCCTGTTCTTCTTTCCTGAAGTCCCCTTCTTCATATACTCATTATTTTTATTCTATTCCCTTTTCTATCCAAAGTTCCTCACATTAGGACTCTATGTTGACACATGTCATATTCCAAATGACTTCTCACTCATTCCTTCTTTTTTTTCCTCTTTCAACTTGCCCTACTCAATCAAAACTTACTTTTCTCAACTCCTGTCTCCTTAGAGTCTTGATTTTCACCAGTATAATGTGACAAAATCTGATAAATTAAGGTACAAGTGATAGTATTAATGACTAGTAGCAGATTTATTTAGGGCTCCCAACAAGTAAACTAGAATCAGTCCAACCACACCTTCCTCATTTTATCTTTCTGTCTTTTCAGATAAGGAAACTGAGGCCCATTGAGATTAATTTTCCCAAAGTTATAGAGCTAGTAAATGTCTGAGGAAGGTGTCCAACTTAGATCCTTTTGATTGCAGGTCTACGTCTCTATCCACTATGTCACTTAGCTTCATACTGGTAACACCAGTAGGACGTAAATCCAGAAATGGGTCATTATGAAATCAGTTACTAACATAATCAATGGTACTTCCTATTTTTGTAATTGACTAGATTTTCATTGTGAAAGAAAGTGGCATTTCTTTCCCTGTTTATCTTAAAGATCCCCCAATAAATAGTTATACACTCCACCTGGTTATCTCAAGACTGCAAGGAAATGAAAAGGAGACATTCTTTCCACAAAGTCTGGAGAAATATAACAATATCCAGACTTTTCATAAAACATCTTCATTTTTTTAATCACTTAACCCAAAAGAGAGAATGATGTTGAGCCTTACGAAGTCCTAGAAGGAACCTAATTTTGAGAAAGGGAAGCTCCTTAGGTTCTCCTTAAATCAAATCACTTAAGCAGCTGCATCTTCTACATCTTTTGTATAAGACTGGCTCAATTCAGAGAAAACAATATTCTCTGCACATTAATAATCTTAAATTCCATAGAAACAAAAAAGTTTCAGAAATTAAATCAAGTAAACTAACAAGATACCTCAAACATTATGGAACCATGCTGGTTAAAAATGGACCAGCGTAACAGTCACCTACCTGTGACCTTGCCCAATGTGAGGGACTTTACAGCCCGGAAGTCAACTTCTGAGGAGAAGTTATATCTGTATATAGGATGCTGGTCCACCTGTAGTAGTATAGAAAACAAAACTTAATGAGTAAATTTACAGAAAAAGGGTATAAAAGACGCCAGGTTGAAAATACCTTAGAAAAAGGAGAGTTCCCAGACCCCTCTGGAATTCTTTGTAAGAGAAAATTTAATAGAAAGGTCTGGTTAATTTTGCACAAGTATAAATAAAACATCCTCTTTCTTTCCTCTTTATGAACAAGGGTGCTTCTAGGAAGCCTTTTTCCCTCGTAAATTCTATAAAACATTTGATAGGTATTTATCTCCCCACAGAGATTTTCTCACCATATTTATTGCAATGAATACTAGAAACAAGCACACAAATGAAGTCTTCTCCGGAAGATGCTGTGCAGGATTAGCATTAAAGAGAGAACAGAACAAGATTTTCCCTTGCTTCTCATTTCTCCCTTCCTCCCTTTCTGTCCTCCTATACCTGCTCACTTTATAATTAATGCACAGCACTTTGAGAATCATTTCTAGCTAAGGGTTTGAAGGAGGCTTACTTTATAGAAGCTGTGCCTTTTTCCCCTCTTCTATCTTTATTTTTTTTATTTTTCTAAATTATATTTTAATAATCTTTTTCTGACATTATGTGATCCATGTTTTCTTCCTCCTAATTCGCCCTGCTCTCCAAGATGACAGGTAATATGATATAAATTGTATATCTGCTATCATGCAATATGATTTCTATGACTGCCATATTGTGAAAGACAATATCACTTAGACCATAGAAAAATTCATGAAGGAAATAAAAGAATGGTATGCCTCATACTGTATCAGACTCCATTGGTTCCTTCTAAGGCAGTAGAGAACATTTTCCTCTTGAAGTTGTCTTGGATTCTTGCATTGGTAATAATAGTAAAGTCATTCACAGTTGATTGTCATACATTATTGTTCTTAATGTGTACAATGTTCTGCTGGTTTTGGTGGCAGTGCCTTTTTGACAAAAATATGAGTCATCCCAGGGGCATAAAAATCCATAGTCTTGCTTATTTAGGAAGGTTTTATTTTTTTTTAAGAAAGTCATCCACATTTGTACATATATATGCATGTTCCTTTCTCAACTGATTTTCTTCCCTATCTTATCCTCCTCAACTTTCAATGTTAAGTTCTCTCAAATAATATTTTTTCTGAATTCTAGGTAACCAGAGATCATCATGCTAATTTATTCTTATCAAATGAAGTAAAAAGCTATATATATATATATATATACATATATAT
>NW_025349231.1:0-5515 GCF_016433145.1 Gracilinanus agilis
AGAGAGAGAGAGAGAGAGAGAAGGAGGGGGAGAGGGAGAGGGAAGGAGGGGGAGAGGGAGGAGAAAGGGGGAGAGAAATGAAAGAAGAGAGAGAGAGATAACTAGGTTGTTGTTGGATAGATAGATAGGTAAGTTGGTAATAGATAAGTATGTAGGCAGATTGGGAGAGGGAGAGGGGGAGAGAGTGCAGATTGGTGAAAAGAAAGAAAACGGGAGAGAGGTAGGTAGGTAGGTAGATAGGTTGGTCTAGGTTGTAGGTAGTAGGTTGGTAGAGGGATAGTCATAGATGGGACTCATGATATCCCATCCCAATACATGGACAAGACCTGGGCAGGGACCTGTTTAAGGTCTCCTGGCACTGTTTGCCCAAAGTGGAGCCTTGGGCTCCTGCAAATCACAAAATCTCCTTCAGAGACCGTAATCCCCTTGAGGGAAGACCCTGATCCATTTTTGTCTTTGTACCGCCCACCTCTCGTGTCCCCCCACCCCACGCCCACGCTGAGGGCATTTAATAAATGTCGGTTTGACTGAATTTTAGAGAAGGAAGGAACCCTTAACAAGCCCGGGGACCAACGGGGATGCCCAGAGAGGGAGAGGACTTGGCCAAGGTCACACCAGGCCGGTAGCAGAGTTGGAACCGGCACCCGGGTCTCTCAGCTCGGGTCCCCAGGACCGGCCGTACCTCTGCTGGGAAGCAAGCCTGATTGTCCTTCCCAGGCCCAAGCAGGAGCTTCCAGATGGAGGTGCGGGAGGGGGAAGGGCTCCGGCTGGGGAGGGGGCAGGGCAGAGAAGAAGAGCACAAAGAAATGAGCAGATTGGCAGAACATATGTCTTTGCACATTTCCCTGGGATTCTAAGTGACATCCTTGCCTTGCTGTTTGCGGGCTCGTTGGGAGGGGGCTGGCGGGGTAGGCAGCCCAGGTCGGGCACGTGGCCCTGTGACTGCAGTAGGGACAGCTGGAGAAACTCTAGGGGCTGGAGGGTAAATGAGGGAGGGCAGTGACAGGGCGGCCCCCGCCCATCCTGGCGTTCGTTCTTCCCCCTGCGCCCAGCATACCGCGTGGGGAATCTGCACTCTGTGGACATTCAGGAGAGGGGAGAGGGGGAGCGGCGGGGAGTGAGTCAAAGCCCCGCCAGAATCCGTTCTGCCCCGCTTCCAGGGAGAAGCCGACAAGCCCTTTCCTTCCAAAGCCTCGGGCCGCTTTCATGTCCATTCTCCCAATGGACTGCACAACGACTCCACGACAACATAAGCCAGACAAGGGCACGAGCATCCGTGCCTGGGATCTTAACGTTTTACAAGCCCTTCTCCTCACAATACCCCAAGTGGGGTCGGTAGGTTAAGGGTTATTCCCATTTTACACATGAGTAAATCAAGGCGCAGAGGGTAAAACATGGACTCGGGCAAGGCTGGTAAGTATGGGAGCCAGGATTTGAACCTGGATCTATTGTCTCGTCAGTCCGTTATTCTTCCTGTGGTGCCTCTTTAGGTCAGTCCCGCCCTTCAGGGTCGTCACATTTTTACAGAAGAAGAAACTGAGGCCAAGAGAGGTGATGCGATTTATTCCGTGCCCCATAGCTAATGAGCCTCCTAGCCAAGTGGAAGCCTAGCCTCGTTTGCATCTCTAGGACAGATGGCATCTGTGAACAAACCCCCAGAGATAAGGGTAATTTATTCTTCAATCGATTTCCGGTTCTGATTATCTTCACCCTGTGGCCCTGGGGAAGCTGGGAGCCACCTCCTTCCCTCAGCAGTGCCAGGAGCCAGCTGGGCTGGAGCTTGGGGAATACAGATGATGGGAGGCGACAGGGGCCGAGCGAAGAATGTTGGCTCTGGAGTCCAAGACCCAAGGTCGGGATCCTAGCGCGGCTGCGCCTGCACGCCTCCCTGGGCGACCTTGGGCAGGACCTTCTGTCTCTCTGGGCTCCGGGTCCCCTTTGTAAAATGAGGGATTTACACTGGGCAACCCACCTTTAATGGCTTCCGGCTCTCAGTCAAGCATCCTCTGATCCCTTTGTTTATCGGGTCTTGGGATATGGAGACGTTTGTGTTTTCTGATGATTAAATTCACAATAATGAATTTTCTGAAGAGAAACATCTTGTGATGCCAGCATCTCCAATCACACACGGAACTGAACTCCATCTTTCCCTGAGCCAAACCCATCCTCTTCCCAACTTCTTTATTTTTTTAAACCCTCATCTTCCATCTTAGAATGAATACTGTGTATTGGTTCCAAGGCAGAAGAGCAGTATGGGATAGGCTGTGGGCTTTAAATGACTTGTCTAGGGCCACACAGCTAAGAAGTGTCTGAGGCCAGATTTGAGCCCAGGTCTTCCCCATCGGGAACTCTATCCACTGTGCTACCTAGCTGCTCCCACTTGGGATTTTCTTGAAAAAGATATTGGCACTCATTGGATAGATGAGGAACTGAGGTAAATAGGTTTAAGTGACATGCTCAGGGTCACACAGCTAATAAGTCTCTTGAGATCAGATTTGAACTCAGAAAGATGAGTCTGACACTACCATCTGGCTGCCCCCAAAAGGATTTTCTTGAAGGGCAAGACTGATTATGTTATCCCCTTCCAACTCAATAAAGTCTAGTGGTTTCCTATGACCTCTAGGATTCAACATAAAAACTTTGGGGCTTTTTTATGAAACCCTTTACAACCTGGTTTCTTCATTTCTTTCTACTCTCATTTCACTAAATTGCTTTCCACGTAGGGATCCTACAGTCTAGCCTTCCTACTCTTCCTCACACAGAACCCTCCATTTCTCTGACCCCATGCCTTTGATTTTTGAACCCCTTATCTTCTGTCTTAGTATCAGTTCTAAGACAAGAGGACTAGACTAAGAATTGGGCGTAAGTGACTTGCCCAGGGTCACCCAGCTAGGATGTGCCTAAGGTCCTCCAGACTCCAGGACTGATGCTCTATCCACTGTACTCTCTGATTCCATGCCTTTGTAATGATGCTCTCCTATGCCTAGAATATTCTTCCTCCTGTGAGAATTAAAATTACTATCCAAATACTCCAAGTATTATATTTATAAAGTTTATTAATACTAACTTGAAGCACAGGAAAATTAAAAAAAAAAAAGAGAGAGAGAGAGAGAGAGTTCACCCAGCTGCACCCATGGGAAAAGAGAGACTGTGGGGAGGCAGAGTTATCCACAACTATATACAAACAGTAAGCATGCAACTTGGGGATGAAGGAGGAAAGGGATGCTGGGCGATGTAGTTCAAAGGTACAAAATTCCTATTTATACACTCCTCATCTCCACCTCCTGGCTTCCTTCAAGACTTGGCTTAAAGCCCACTTTCTGGAAGAATATTCCCTTCCACCTATGAGATTTCCTTCCTTCTTGCCCATATGTACAATTAAAAATAATTATTGCTCCCCCACTAGAATATAAGCTTCTTGAGGCCAATATTTTTGCCCTTCATATCCCCCAGCACTTAACATGCCTCCTAACTCATATTAAAGGCTTAATATGCCTTTTTGGGGGCAGGCAACTGAATGGCTCAGGGGATAGGAAACCAGGCTTAGAGAGAGGAGGTCCTGGGTTCAAATATTAGCTTAGACACTTCCTAATGATGTGACCCTGGGCAAGTCACTTAACCCTCATTGCACAAACCTTACCACTCTTCTGCCTTGGAACCAATACTGAGTATCGATTTTAAGACAGAGAGTAAGGATTAAAAAAAAATAATATTTTAAAAGTCTATTGCCCATGTGTATCATGGAGTAGGAGACAGTGCTAGGTTTGGAGTCAGAGATCCTTCCTCTAACACTTCCCAGCCACCAGTCAAAGGACAAGTCACTTCACCTCCATATGCCTTACATGATTTGAATCCAGGACTTCTTTCCCAAGTCTCCGGTAACTTATTGTTTGGTTTGGTGGCAGACCACAAATTCTTCCACAGAGTGTCTGTTTTGCACTGAACTTCCCTGGCTACGAGTTCTGGGGTGTGGGTGGGTCTGGGACCTGGCCTGACCTAGAATCTCATTGGTCTGGGGAACTTGAGGTGAGAAAATTCCTTTTACCAATATCTTCTTTTCTTTTAGATTTTATTTCCCCAAGATATCAGTTTTTAACATACATTTCCCAACATCATGAGATCCCAATTGTTTTTCTCCCCATTCCCGGAGATGGTAAACATTTTGATTCGGGTTATACATGCATTATCATGCAAAACAGACTCCCATGTTGTAAGAGAAACTCATAGAAATCCTAAACCCCAAATAAAACTAATGTGAGAAGCAGGCTGCTTTGATCAGAGTTCTTTCTCTGGAGATGGAGAGCATTCTTTGTCTAAGTCCTTCAGCATTGTCCTCTACCAATAACTTCTTTGTAGCTTCTAGACTTAGAAAGTTGCCTGGTAGGTCCGGAGTTGGGAAAACTTGGGTTAAAATCTGGCCAAATCTTCTATTTCCTAGCGGAGTGACCCTGGACAAGTCATTTAACTCCAACTGCCTAACCTTACCGCTGTTCTGCCTTGGTATTGATACCTGTATCAATTTTAAGACAGAAGAAAAGAGTTAAAAAAAAAAAAAAGAAAGTTGGGTAGCTAAGAAGCTGTGACTTGGCCAAGGCCACATGGTCAATATAGAGATATCAGTGTTTCCTGACTCTGGGGCACTCCAGGCTGCCCCTCATTTATTTATTTTTTATTTTTTTAAACCCTCACCTTCCATCTTGGAGTCAATACTGTATATTGGCTCCAAGGCAGAAGAGTGGTAAGGGCTAGGCAATGGGGGTCAAGTGACTTGCCCAGGGTCACACAGCTGGGAAGTGTCTGAGGTCAGATTTGAACCCAGGACCTCCGGTCTCTAGGCCTGGCTCTCCATCCACTGAGCTACTCAGCTGCCCCTTGCCCCTCATTTATAAGGAACTTGTTTTTAACTATATTATCTCCTTCATTCCTACAAAAAAAGTGACTATCTCTAATTGAGGAAACTAGAACTCAGAGAGGCTAGGAGATCTTTCCCAAAGTCACTCAGTTGGTGAGTAGAAATACGAAGGTTTGAATTTGGATCTTTTGACTCCCATTTTTGGTCCTCTTTGCTCTGCCCTTTACTTAATATGGGGCAGCTAGGTGGCACGGTACATAGATAGTGATGGGCTTAGAATCAAGAAGACCTTGGTTCAAATGTGGCTTCAGATACTTATGAAATGTATGACCCTGGGCAAGTCACTTCACCTTGTTTACCTCAGTTCCTCATCTGTAAAATGATCTGGATAAGGAAATGACAAACTCCTCCAGGATTTGTGCCAAGAAGACTCCATCTGGGGTCACGGGCACGTCTGAAAAATGACTGAACAACAAAATACTCAGCATGCTTTTCGGTTCTTTAGTTGTTCTATGCATGGGTGCTATCTTTTTAAATTTATTTTTATTGCATTAATTATGAACATTTTTCCATGGTTACACGATTCACGTTCTTTCCCTCCCCTCTTCCCACCCCCCTCCCAGAGCCAATGATCAAGATCTATGTCCATATTATTGATATTTG
>NW_025349232.1:0-8664 GCF_016433145.1 Gracilinanus agilis
TATATATATATATATATATATAATGACTTGACTAGGTCAGATAAGTAGTTAAATGGCAGAGTAGGACCTACATGCTACATCTTCTGAATTCTAAAACAGAAATTATTTCATTGTAACCAACTATTTATCTCCAGTTGCTTTGCTAGGAAACTCTTAGTGGGAGCTCAATAATACTTTCATTTCATTGGTCTTGGAGCAATTATGCCATTTTAATATCATGTTCATTATTATTATCTTCAACTTGAATTTTTCCATCTCTTATGTTCTTGTTTCTTCAGCTTTATCAATACAAAAATCTCTTTAAAGGTGGAGGCCACAAGTGATTTGTAGTGGAAAAAAAGAATAATATTTCTAGCCAAAAATGTTGGTAGAAACTCTAATTCTGCCATTTAATAGTTGCATGGCTGGGCAAGACAAAAACCTCCTTGAGACTCAATATCCTCAGCTGGAAAATGGAGACTAATATTTACACTAATTATCTCTCAGAGATGTGACAAAACTGTTTTGTTAAACATAAGATATTCCCTAAATATAAAGAGATGATACTCATTATTATTCCTCAGAGCATCAAACATAGGTCTGGGCTCATAGCAGTATTCAATAAATACTACGGACTGATTGGTTTAAAATGCCACTTTTGACATGTGGGTGAATATAGATGGCTTAGAGATTTTTTTCTTTGTTTCCATTATGACAGATCTCCATCTAAAAGCCTTCAATGCTCCCTTAACTATATGATAAAATATGTACCCTTTAACTTGACTCTTAAGGTTATCCATAACATTTCCAATGATCTTTCTTGCTTTAACATATATTATTTCCTTATGTGGACCCTCCACCATAACTAGAATGGTTTATTTTTATCCCCTAAATACACCTAGATCTCTCTTTTTTCCCCTCAGAATCTTTGATAATATCCTTCTCAGAATGCATATTATTTGCCTCGCTATGAAGTTACTTAAAATCTAGGAATCTATAAGTCTCAGTTTAAATTTGTCCCCTCCCCATGAATAGTTTCCAGCCCACAGCTACCTCTCCCTCTTAAAATCATCAAGGTTTGGGCTTGAAGAAACTCCCAGGAGATGCACTAATATACTGCACATTGTTGATAATTAAATGTCTATTAAATTGAGCTTCAGGATTAGTATGGTATTTTGGACATAAAATTAATTTAAAGTTGAGTGATGAATATTGAACTTGTATTTTGTCAATAAATATAAACTATAGATTAAAAGGAAAAAGTTAAGAAAGACAAATTTTAATTCTGCTTTTGCTATTTGCAATGTAGGTGACCTACAAATTGCTTCAGAGTTCTGGGTCTCAGTAATTTTTTCATTTATTAAACAGGAGAATTGGATTAGATCTATTGGCTCCCTTTCAACTCTAAATCCAATAAATTTAGAGATCATATAATTATAGTTTTACAAAATCATAGATTTAATGTTAGAAGGAAACTTAGAAGCCAATTTTCTGAAGAATAGTTAGCTCACTTGAGAGATGAGGAAAGTGAAGAATAGAAACCTGAGGTCATAAATCAAAATTTTCTGTCTAAATCCAAGATCCTTTCGACTATATGAGAGTGATTACAACCTTAGCCTAACTGTTTCATTTTATGGATAAAAAATGAGGCCTTGAGCATCTTGTTTTCTCCTCTGTCAATGTGGAATCTAGAAACCCCCAAACTTGTAGCTTAGAAAGATTTAATGAACCCCAGTTTACTTAGCTTAAAGCTGACAGCCTCAGGCTTGGATCCATCACATGAGAGTTCCTCCCTGAGGAAAGGTCAAGCCCAAGCTGAGTGACTCTTTAGCACAGTAGGCAGTGTGTCATTCTCTTAAGCTCTGAAGGAAGGTGTGATATACTGGGAGAGGCTTCTAGAGGCAAGAAGAGTCACTAGGCTTGGGTTTGGCCTTTCCTCAGTGAGGAATTCTCATATGACAGGTACAAGCCTGGGGCTGTCACCTTTAAGCTAAGTAAACTGGGGTTCATTAAATCTTTCTAGGCTACAAGTTTGGGGGCTTCTAGATTCCATGTTGACACCTCCTACCTCCTCAGAACATATACAGCTAGCTATTTGCAAAAACAGAATACGAACTCAGAAGTCATCCTCATTCTAACTCCCATGCTCTTTTACTCTGCCAAAATGTGAACAATGACTTCCTAAAGAGATTTCCCTCTTTACATCATTGACCAATATCCATTAGCAATATGGCGGAGAAAAAAGAATCACTTAATATCTCTAAGACTCAGTTCTCTCTGCCAAATGGGGAATACACCAGAACCAACAAGTTTATAGAATCATTATGGAAAAAATATTGGTAAATTCTAAAAACTATCTCATTAATATTGACAGTTATTGGGCTCTGTAACTAATTTTTCAAATAATCTGCGTTGCCTTACATTGTTTCCCCAATGAATTTTTTTTAATCCTTTTCATTAAGAACTGTCAAGGATTACCAGGATTTCTTTGTCTAAGAGTCTTTCTAATCCTTATTTCCTCTCTTTGCCTTGCACCTACTTAAAGCATAGAAACTACAATTGTCCCTCCCATGTCTCAGAAACCCAGAATCTGTGAGCTAAAATGACCTTAGAGATCATCAGTCTTTTTCTGATGAAACATTTGAAGCATACAGAGGTTAAATATTTCACTGAGGTTAAACAACTAATCAGTGGCAGAGCCAGAACAAGGACCCAAATATCCTAGGTCCTGCTGATGCAGGCTGAAATAAACCCAGCCATGTAACTGTGCACAATCAAAAGAACATAAAGACAATAACTAGTTGATTGGAATGGGTCTACCCGAATTGCTTAGATTCACAATTATGAGAAAACTCCTTCACATTGATATTTGGGTCTCTAAACAGTAAATATAGGTGGTTTGGTTTCTTAGTCCCACAGAACTAGGTTCAGACCATGCTCAATTTCCATACTCACTGCCTTTCTGAGAGTCTGCAGAAAAGAACAAAATTTGACCTAAAGTTTCCACTGGGTGTTTTGCATCATCTCATGCATATTTCTGTTGCTCCCTGCAGTGGGCAGAGTGAGCCACGGGTAAAGCCACACAGACAAAAGTGGACCATGGATAAAGCGACATCAGGTCCCTGGAAACACAGGCAACAACTGCCCAAACAAATGCTCCATCCTTAGTAACTAAGCAAGATAAAAAGCATTCCTGAAAACCTCTACCCCTTCTTACTCTTACCTTTCACTCTCTTACCTCTTACCTTTATTCTCTCTCAGTCTCTAGCCTTACTTACCACACCTCCTTACCTTGCCTTAATTACTATATTACTAGCCAGTCTGTTACTATTTTCTCTTATAATAAAGCTTGTTTCCTCAGAATGGAGTCAGTGTGAGTCATCAATTCAATTCCTTGAATATAATCCAATTAGCATGAACTCCATCATTATTTAAAAAACCTTTCAACTTCAATAACTATAGTATATTTTTACTTTTCTCTATGGTTGGAAGATAATTTATCTGGGGGAAGCTAGGTGGTTCAGTGGATAGAAAGCCAGGCTGGGAGATGGAAGATCCTGGGTTCAAATCTGGCCTCAGGCCCTTCTTAATTGTATGACCCTTGGCAAGTCTCTTAATTCCAATTACCTAGTCTTTTCCCCTCCTCTGTCTTGGAACTTACTGGAATCTATGGAATACTTAGTAGTGATTCTAAGATAGAAGGTAAAAGTATTAAGAAAAACACAAAAACAAAATATTTCATCTGAATTGACTTATTTGATCCTCACAACATACCTGTGTGTGATATAGGGAGGGAGAATATAATTTCTTTTTAAAGATGTAGAAACCAAGACTCAAGAACGGTTAAGTGACTTACCCATGTTCTATTCTTCTGTTTCCTTGTACCTTATAACTTCTGAACCTTTCCTAGAAGAAAAACTTTTTACTCCTCTCTCATTGCCTGCTTCCTACTCATTTAGTTTTTCTTCTCTGATCTTCCTTATTCCTCTGTCCTTTTCTCTAACCGACTTAAAATCTATGTACTCTGAAACACAAATGTGCATGCATGTGCACATACAACACACACATATATTTTTATATGGGGAAAAGGGGGGCTATGGAGCCTTTTAAGTTCATGATGAGTATAGTGAGGACACAATTTTTAGGTATGGATATTAAAGTAAGGCAACATATTATCTCCTCCTTCTTCCAAAAGTCTCTTCTCTACTAATAAAAAATTGCTATTAATACTGAGTAATTAATAATTTTTCATAGTATTCTACTTCTATTTATACCTCTGTGACTTTGGAAATGTCATTTAGCTTTTTTTTTTAACCTCAGTGTTCTCCTTTGCAAAATGACAATTTGGCCCTAGTGGGCTCTGGGATGTCTTCCAGCTTTAGAATAACAATTCTTTTATGACCCTCTAATCTGAGAAGGCCTTTGATATCCCTTCTGATTGTAGACTATGTTCATTTTTCTGTGTTCATTTAAGGACTAATTACTCAGCTTGTAACTCATTCTTGTATCTTAAAACTCCTTTTGCTCTGCATTTTGGCTGCTTGTTTTCTCCTGAGCATTTTTATCAGAACTCTAATATGTATATAGTACATGTAAAATAAGCTGGAACTGAAATAAGTCATATGTTACATGTTGGCAATTTTTATAAAGTTGTGGTAGAGATTGTGAAGAAAGTAAAAAAAAATAATGATTCAAATGGAGAATGTGAATTGTTGCTGGATTTGGCCCTCCCTTGAATATTAAAAAGAATAATAGATTAAATATTGAGAGACCTAACATCTAACCTCAGTGTTTTCACTAATTTATTTTATATGCTTGTGCAAATCACAAAATCTATAAATTTAGTTTCCCCATAAGAAAAAATGAGGGAACTATACTAGATAATATCTAAGGTCTCTTTATTTCCAAAGCCTTTTTGATTCTATTTCTTTAAATGTCCCATTATGTCTTACATATAGTAGGGAGTCTCCTATTAATTATATTGAGAATATAGAATCTAATGGTCAAATAAATTACTTTATTTATGATTTGACCAGTGCTTTGTATGCTGAAAAAAAAAATCAGATTAAGTATCATAATTATTAGACTCTAATTTGATTCCCCCATCTTAATGTGTGACCCTGAGCAAGTCATGGAGTCATCATTTACTTATCTATAAATGGTACAAATAATATATTATCTATGGTTGCAATAAGGATCAAAGAAGATGATTGTATGAAACTGGTTTGTGAAGTTAAAGGCATTTTTATTATTAAGGAGTGGACTGCATATAAATAGAGAAAAGAACAAAATCATTTTCTATCTTTTTGGCTCTATTTTAATGATTCGGTTTTTTTAGGTGTCTGCTGACTTTGTTATGCTTTTCCATTCATTCATTAATATTTTCATTCAATGAAATTGTGAATATTCCATGGACCCAACCATTATTAAAACATGAACAGAGAATATGTGGAAGGGGCAGGATCATAGTATTTGATTCTACTCCACTCCCCTTCACTTCACCAATTACCACACTACCCACAATTGGTAAATGGTTTTGAGGAAAGATAATATTTTCAACTATGTGAAAGGTAGATGCAGTACCTGAATAGTGAGCTCTTTCCCATCTCTGTTAATCTTCACATGGTGTATTTGTCGGTTGGCAAAATTTTCCACATCGATGGTGCATACATGAACTCTCTCCTTGCTGAGCTGATATCGAACCTGTAAATTTCCTTAAAAGCAGAATACATTTCCATTTAGAATTGTGGCCCACAGAATGCACAAATATTATTCACGCAACACCTTGCCTTTTAAGTCATAATTGATCTACAGGGAATCATTTCTTAAATCCATTTATCACATAATTTAAAAAAGTCACTAAATATGCTTAGTTATATAGCTGTAAGCAAATGTAAGGGATAATGTTACTATGGGTACAAATTAAATGCAATATATTCACATGCCATCAGAAACACCATTCAATGTCTTTGGAAACAAAAATATTCAACTCTGAATGAATCTTTTCTGGAACTAGAGAAATTTTCAAGTACTATATTTGAGTGTCTTTCACTTTAACTCTTTTTGCCTTAAGATTGGAGACATAAATATGAAAGTTCTACTTGCTTCATTAGTGATATTCTAAATCTTCATCTAAGGATGATTCAAGAAGATATAACCAGATATCATTTATCTACTTATATTTGATTTGCTTGGAAGTTCAACCATAAGGTGAAACCTCTAATTATCTTTCCCCATCCAAGTTTCCATCATTTTAATGACTAATAGTGAGGAGGATTGTTAAGGATGAATGACTCATGTGAATGTTAAAGTTAAGAATGGCCTTGACAATTAAGAGTGACTTAGAAAACAATGAGCTAAAAATAGCATCAGACTATGGCATAAACCACCTTTTAGCTCTCTGAAAACTAAGAAATATGGTGATCTTTCTACTTCCCTGCTGCCATCCCAAAATAATGATTTGAAAATATATTCTTGCTGTACTCAGTGTGAGACATATAATATGGCATCTTATTATAGGATGGTTGAAATTTATGCATTTTATTATAATTTTGTTGTTTGGAAATGTTAAATATTTTCCTTTGTTAAGTAGGGGTTATGGTATCAGGCTAGCATAAAAAAGAACTATCATGATAGTCTGAATTCCAAATCTTAGGTATATGGGAAGGAAGAGGGGAAAAAAATGTTTCCTCTTTTTTCTTTGACTGAAGTACCTGCCTTAAATACAGTGTTTAAATGTGCAAAGATTTATTCAGAACACTCCCAACTTCTTTTCTTTACCCTCTTCTACCTCTTCTATCTCTTAGACCCTGTCTCAAATACAATCAAAAGTTCAAAAGTCTTTCACTTCATTACTCATCTAAGGCTTAAACTATCCTTGCTAAAAGTGTTTTTATAAATAACCCTTCCAAACTATTTCCAAAATATTACTATTTGCATTCTTAAAAGATTCAGCCTTTAAGCCCTAATTAAGCTTTAAAGAATGGATTCACAATTAGCATAGACAAATGAAGTTTTGTTTTTGTTGCTGTTGTTCTTGGTGGTGGTACTGGTGCTGGTGTTGGTGTTGGTGTTGGTGTTGTTGGTGGTTTTTTTAATGTCAGATAGTTCTAAGGGAGATTTTTTGTTTCCTAGATATCACCTAGTAAATCATGGTCAGGCATTCAGTCTGTATGGTCTACTCCTCTAATTAGCTTAGTTGCTTGACAGCTTTTTCTCTTCCTTTGAATCTATAGATTCTCTACAAGTTCCATTTTTCCTCACTAAAATAGTTCTCATTTTGATCTGTATTCCTGGATATCAACAAAGACAGTAAGGTACGATTTATATCTATGAGAGAGAAAGAGAGATGGAGGTAGAGACTGATAGAGAGACAGACAGAGAGACTGTGACAGAGACAGAGAAAGAAGTGTAAAGTTGGAAGATCTTGAACCCCTGAAACTAAATTACCCAAACTCCCTTTTGCCATACCTACAATTCTTTTTGTCTTGTGTATATGTGAGTGATGACACTGTATTTAATTTGGTTATTGAACTGCCACGCTCTCTCTCTGGCATGTGGATGGTGTGGTGAACAGTGCTTGTGGAGTTAGCCTCTTTGGAGTGAGTGGGGAAGGTTCCCTGCATTCCTCTAGCTCTCTAATTTATATTAATAAATCCATATAAATATCATATTTTAGAGGCTTTGAATATTAATTTAAAAATCTACAGTCTGGCAACCTTACTAAGGGATTTCAGAACCTAACCTCAGATCCCCTGAGGAACTAGTTCCCAGCTTGCCCACTAAGCCTCCAGCAGGGCTTTTCTAGAAATGCCCTGCTTTTACTGCTGTGCCAGGGCTTCCCAGCCAAGCCCTGCCCCCTGCCCCCTGCGGCCAAGGTTTCTGCCACCTTTAAACCTTTGTGGGTGAGCTCAGCAGCTGTACCCAACTTACGGGGACCCCTGCTGCCTGCCACTTCTTCCCCATCCATGCCCTTCCCTCTGGGCACCTCCTACGCACCCTTCCTGTTCCCGAGATCCTTGAGTTGGGCTGCTGCCACTACAGCAGGGCCACACTGCGACCTGCTGCCAGACTGGATTTGAGGGCCTCTCGCTGCCTTCAGCCTGCTTCTGCAGCCACACTGGTGGGCACCAAAGAGACCTGGAAGCATGGGCCACCTCCTGCCTCCCTGCCGCGAAGCCTGCCCCACTCAGCTCCCCCTGAACCAGCTGCCACTTCCCAGTGCTTCCCCTGCCCCCCTGCGCTAAGCTACCTCCTCTACAGCTGCCGCTTCCATGCTGGTAAGTTTAAAAAGGGCTCCCTCTCCTTCTCCCTCTCTCAGCCCCAGCCCCAGGGAGAGAGGGACCCCCTTTTCCTTGCAGGAGTCCCTAACCTCTGCCCGGCTCTTTGCCTTGGTGTGGGGAGGTCCTGACTTTTTTCACCCACCCCAGCCTGTGTCTTAGCTCCCTCCCTCCCCTAACTTGGGTTTCAGAAAGCAAGGTAACTGCTTCAACTCCCAGTTTCCAGCTGTGACAGCTTTTAGACAAAAACCCGCCCTGTTTTATAGCCATTTCCTCCATTTTGTTTCTTGGCAAACACAATTACTCCCCTTATTCACAACCCCTACCCTAACCATGCCCCTTACCCTTCTCTGTTGTAGTGTGGCCACTTAGCCACCAGAGGTCAGTAGTGAGCATTAAAAAAAAA
>NW_025349233.1:0-8891 GCF_016433145.1 Gracilinanus agilis
ATTATTTAAATTAATGAATATAAATTTAAGGTATATATTCACTAAATCCTCTTACCCCCTTAAATATAAAATCGTACTTTATTCCGTCAAACCCCGAAACCGGAGGACACGATCTTAGTGAACTAGGGACAGGAGCTAAAACTTATGTAGATAGACACAGAGAAACATTAACAAGTACAAACCTAAATAGATATGAATAGGCATAAACAGATAAACAAATATATAAATAGCTATGAAAGAGTCTATATATAAATGCAAGCAAGTATTAATAGATATTAGCACTATAAATCGAATAAGCAGGTAGTCAAAGTATATAAGGCATATGGAACATATGTAAAATGCAAAATACGCATAAATAGGAATTTTCATTAAGATTCATACTTTAACAGTTTTTTGTGCTAATTAGTATTTTAAGATTTTTTCAAAAAAAAAAGAAAAATAATCATCAATACTGACATAGCATATAAATTGAATTTTCATGGAAGGGGAAAATCCGATTTTACCCACATTTTCATGTGTGGTTTTTTTTTTCGTTTTTTTAATTTATTTTAATTAATTAATTAATTAATTAATTTTATTTTTTAAGGCCCCTTTTTACTAACAACCACCCACTACCCATTAATTTACTTAATGGTTTAGCACCTGTTAATGTAGCTTATCCTAAAGCAAAGCACTGAAAATGCTTAGATGGCCTTTACTCAGGCCCATAAACAATAGGTTTGGTCCTGGCCTTATTATTAATTTTAATTAAACTTACACATGCAAGTCTCCGCAATCCAGTGAAAATGCCCTTAAAACTATTAAAGATTTAAGGAGCTGGCATCAGGCACACTAAAATGTAGCCAACTACGCCTTGTTTAACCACACCCCTATGTCGCTGTACCATCATCAACCATAAAAAACATTTATAGAGGTTATCTTATGATACAAATTATGTTAGGCACTGGGGATACAAAAATAGTCATGCATTCCAATTCAAGCTTCATTTACTAAGTACCTACTATGAGTCAGGTACTGTGCTACAAAATTATCTCTCTCATCCTCAAAGAATAGGTTAGTTGAGAAAAAATGGAAAAGACATAAAATATCTCATACTATAAGGAGGCATACTGTAAGTATGTATATATAAGTGGTATAGACATTAAGTCTTAGTTCTTTGACGTCCAAAAGTAAGAGTGGAATATGCCTGTAGAGAAAGTTTTGTTAATATTGAGAAATATAAATACTTTAAAAAAAACCAACAAAACTCTGAGTTTCCACCACTGTAGGGGATGCCTACAGTGGGAAAAAGATCTACACATGCAGATTACAACCTATGATCAGACCTGGAGAGTTGCCTATGGCATATTGTGTTGAAATGGTTTTCCCAGCGGCTTTTGCCTTGTGCATTTGGGTATGAGGCAAAATATGAACACAGGTCTTCCTGATCCTACATTTATGGAGCATTTAGGCTCGGATAGTCATAATTCCATGGAATAAAACTTTATTCTAATCTATTTTAGAAGTATTAACCATTGATGCTGAATAGAGAATATCGTCTCCAACTATAGTTTATGATTTTAAAATAATTCCATTCCTCTTTAAACTTCTATTTCATGACACATTTTATCATTATCCATACTATATAAATATATGCACAGAAAAAGTCACAGATTTTAGGAACCTTGTGTCTGTTTTCTTAGGCTGACCTTTTTGAATATTTTCTTTTTATCACAATGATGAGTACAAAAATTAATCATAATAAATTATGATAATAATAGCTAACATTTATGTAGCCTTTACTATGTGTCAGGCACTAGGCTAAGTGCATAACAATTATTATCTCATTTTATTGTTATCCCCATTTTACAAGTGAGGAAACTGTAGGTTTAACAGGCATTAAATGACTTGTCCAGAGTCACACAGCTAATTAATTATCGGGGGTCAAATTTTAACTCAAGTCTTCTTGATTTCAGTTCTGGTCCTCTATTTATTGTAACACTCGCCTCTAAAAATAGGATTAATATAAAAGCTAAGTGTTTATTTCTGTGAAACTTGCAGTCAGTAGGCAAAGGAAATGTGAAAGATTTGATCCATAATTTTTCATCTCCCACAAGGTACAGAGTCTTATTGAAATGAATATAACTGCAAACACCAAAAAATCCATGAACAGGAATTGTAACTGCTAATTAAAAAGATAGATGACTTCTGGTTTAATAGGGAGCCATGAAAAGTTATAGAGAAAACCAGAGCTACCACACAAGTTTCACAAAATATATGAAAAGAAAGTCATACTAAGCAATAATAAAGAAAATGTTACTAAAACAGAAACCATGCCTTGTGGGAAGAAAGGCAGCACTAGCTCAGATAAAGAGATTTAAAATTTTAGGGCTCTGGTAAAGGGGTCATCATCATATATGGGCCTATGATTTCTGGGAGAGGGGACACACCAGGAAAGCTGGTATGAACTTCAGTAAATAGTCTTAAAGTTAGTGAGCTCGCTAAATGCAAATGTTCCAGTGGGATTATAAGGCAATTTGAAGTTTGAGCTCAGGAACCTGAAGCCAAATCCTGGCTCTAACTTACCAGAAAAGAAATGAGAGCCTGATCCTGCTCTTAGGTCATTGAGCAGAAAAAGAGGACCTTCCTGTGCAATCTTTGGAGCCCTGGGACCCATAGCAGAGCCTAGACAGGACAAAAAGAACAACAACCAAAAAAAAAAACAAAAAAACAAAAATAAAACAGCACCTGGGTTATCTCTTGAAGAGTCCCTCATAGGAGATCAGAAATCAGTCCTGTCAGTGATACAACAGGAAACAGAACCACCTCATGTTAATGCCATATACAAAAAAGGAGATAGAGAAAAATTGAGGCCTGGAATTTATAGTGCTCTTTGTGGTGGCAAAAAATTGGAAAATTAGAGAATGTCCTTTGATTGGGGAATGGCTGAACAAATTGTGGTATCTGTTGGTGTGCTCAAAGGAATAAAGAACTGGAGGAATTCCATGCGAACTGTAAGGACCTCCAGGAATTGGCTGATACACTGTGGTACAATCGAATATAAGGAACTTCTCTACTAGCAGCAATGCAAGAATTCGGAGCAAGGCTGAGGGACTTATGAGAAACAAAATTAGCCATATTCAGAGGAAAAACTGTGGGAGGTGAAACACAGAAGTAAAACAACAGCTTGAACACATGGGCTGATGGGGATATTATTGGGGATGTAGACACTAAATGATAACTCTAGTCCAACTATCAATAATATAGAATTAGGTCTTAATCAATGATACATGTAAAACCCAGTGGAATTGTGCGTCAGCTAAGGGGGGTTAGGGAGCTGGGGGAGAGGGAAAGAACATGAAACATGTAATTATGGGAAAATATTCAAAATTAAAAAAAATTTTTAAATCACGACTAAGAAAAAATAATAAAAATATGACCAAACAAAACAACTAGATGATATATTTCAAGAAATCATTGAAGAAAATTTCCCTGATGTATTACAACCAGAGGGCAAAATCAAAATAGAAAAAATCCATCAGTGACCTCTTTTTTTTTTTTTTTAACAACCCTTACCTTCCATCTTAGAATTGATACTGTTCCAAGGTAGAAGAGTGGTAAGGGCTAGGCAATGGAGGTTAAGTGATTTGCCCAGGGTCACAAAGCTGGGAAGTGTCTGAGGTCATATTTGAACTTAGGAACTCCCATTTCTGGGCCTGGCTCTCAGATTGAGAGCTACCCAGCTGCCCTCCATCAGTGACCTCTTAAAAAGAACTTCATGCTAAAAACCCTCAAGAATTTCATAGCTCAAGTCCCAAGGTTCTAGAACAAAGATAAAATAGTTGATCAGACTTCCCCTAAAAAAGTGAACTTTTCATAGTTTTTCATACTTTACAAAGCTGTCAAGTTTCTGATGAAAAGAACAATCTTTGACTAAAACTTTGAAATGTAAATATAAGACTCAAGAGAAAACTAGAAAGGTAAATTCATGGAAAGATTATGATGATGATATTGGTATTAACAATAATAACCATAATTCAAATAAATAACTATATGCAAAACAAAATTCCACTTCAGAGGATGGTTGATAAAAAGAAATAAAGTAGGAATAGAACACTTCAATTATAGATTATCTATGGTTGTTAGATCTTTTCTCTTGTTCCACCACCTTCTTTGCAAAGAGGGGATGGGGATAAAGAGAGAGAGAAAAAGTACAAGAATGAGAATGAGATACTCATTATTTGGAAATTTCTCTAATATTATAATAATTGTGCTTCTTAATCATTTCCACAAGTGTTATTTCCCAATGACCCACTGACCCACTGAAATTGAGTTGGAAGCATTCCTTTTCCAAAAACTTTTGGGATCAGAGGGTCAAGGAGAAAGATATGAGAGAAGATATTGTTGATTTGTGAAGACTGATGACTGGAAGAAGAATTAGAGATCCTTTGGGAGGGAGTATTAAAATCCTCAGTGCTCCATTGCCTATCTGCCTGTTGGTGGCAGATGGTCAGCAGTTGTAGCTGGTGATGATGAGGAACATCCATATGTTCAAATCCACAATGATTTTTCCGCTCCATTAATGACTGTGGAAGTTAGGCTAGAAACAAGTGTGGTGGTTTGTTTATCTGTGTTCATTATTCCCTTGGTGTAGCCAAAATATCTAGGTCTTAGAATTTAAAACATCCTACAACCCTTTTTTTTGAAGGTATGGAGGAAATGGAAATTGGTGGGAAGATTGTTTATTGTCTTATCAAAATGCTCAAAATTTGTGGCTTACTTGATCTTCTGATAATGATTTTATCATAATCTTGAATAAAAGTGATTTTCATGAATAAAAATTATGTTTATCCCTCTCTCAGTAGTCTAATCATTTTACTTTTTATGATTTTTGCCCATGAAAAGTTCCTTTGCTTCTTAGCAATGATTAATAGTTTTTTCTGTTTGCTTGTTTTTACTGCTCTTACCTTGTTCTTCAAAACTCAAGATCCCTATGATTTAGAGAAATAAATAATAATTTCTCAGGCTGCTAGCTATTTTGCAACACTAGTGTGCTCTTTGTGGAATTTTAAAATTATAATTATTGCTAGAACAAGGCAGACTTCTGGTTAAGATGGCGGCTGAGTAAGGAGCAGCTGCTCTATCTCTCCTAACCGAAGCATACAGGACTCCTCAAGGGGACATAAAAACGAATCCAGACAAACGAAGGGGCCCCAGGACAGGGCACAGCATTGTAGGTACATGGAATCTGGGCATTTCCACGCTATAAAAGAGTGAAACAACTCTCACTAAAATGCGAGAGGAAGAAGTCCCTCCCCCACCCCCACACCACATACAGCCCAGAGGCCAATGCACAAGAGTGAAAGTAGGATTGGGGCACCCAGTAAATCACTGGCAGCTCCAGGGCTTGTTCCTGAGAACAGCAAGAACTAGGACCCCAAGAAGCTAAAAAACACGCACGGACTTCCCTGAGCTCTGGCGTGGGTTAAGGCAGTGCCCTAGACACGGACAAAGATCTCAAGCACAGGGACTTTCCCCAGCATCTGCATGGGTGAAGACATTGCCCTGGGTGAGGACAAAGATCTCGAGCACAGGCTTGGACCTTGTGTGGGGACCTGGAGCAGACTGGAACAAGGCTGTGGAAGCAGCACCCTGAGACTGCTGAAGGAGCCTCGTGCAGAGGGGCAGACCAGGGACGACCAGGAGGCTTGACCCTGAGAACAAGGAGATCTGAGCCCTCCGGAGCCCAGACAGCACAGACAGACCCTGAGTGTGAAGACAAAGCTGAAAAGGGGCAGGGCTAACAATGGCAAACTGAGAACCCCAGAAGAAAAAGATTATCAAGAAAAAGTCTGGAACACTTGACAACTATTACACAGAGAAAATCCAGACAACAGAGGAGGACAAACAAGTATCCAAAACTTCTCAAAACAATGAAAACTGGTCACAAGCTATGGAAGAGTTCAAAACTGATATTTTGAAGAAGATGGAAGAGATCTGGCAAGAAAATAACAGTTTAAAAGGCAGAATTTTGCAATTGGAAAGTGAGGCTCAGAAATCAAATGAACTGATAAGCAAATTGAACACCAGAAAGGACCAGATTGAAAAGGAAAACCAGTCCCTAAAGGCTAGAATGGAACAATTAGAAGCCAATGATCTCTCAAGACAACAAGAACAAATAAAACAAAGTCAAAAGACTGATAAAATAGAAGGAAACATGAAATATCTCAATGAAAAAGTGACAGACCAAGAAAACTGGTCTAGAAGAGACAATTTGAGAATCATTGGTCTTCCAGAAAAGGGAGAAATTAAAAGAAACTTGGACTCCATACTTAAAGAAATTATTCAGCAAAATTGCCCTGAATGTCTACAACAAGAGGGCAATATAGAAATTGAAAGGATCCATAGATCACCCTCTACACTGGACACAGAAAAGTCAATACCAAGGAATATAATAGCCATATTCAAGAGCTTTCAAGTAAAAGAAAATATCTTACAAGAAGCCAGAAAGAGACAATTCAAATATCAAGGAGCACCAATCAGGATCACACAGGATCTGGCAGCCTCCACGCTAAAAGACCACAAGGCTTGGAATACGATATTCAGAAAGACAAGAGAGCTAGGTCTTCAGCCACGGATCAACTACCCATTGAAACTCACTATATATTTCCAGGGGAAAGTATAGGCATTCAACAAAATTGAAGATTTCCAAGTATTTGCACAAAAGAGACCAGGACTAAATGGAAAGTTTGATATCCAACCACAAAAATCAAGAGGAACATGAAAAGGTAAATAAGAAACAGAGGGGAAAGAAAGGAAACTCATAATTTTTTAAATTTGCCTCGTTAAGGGCCTAAGTAAGATCTAATTATCTGTATTCCTATGAGGAGAAATGCTATGTATAATTCTCTGTAGTGAACTCTATTCACTATTATAATATTCACTATTATAGCAATCAGAAGAATAACTCATAGGGAGAGGACCTAAGATGACATGGGGGAGCAGAGGGGGAATAATAGGGGTCACCAAGAGAAATTTGAGTGAATAAGAAAAATAGGATATTCTATTAAACATAAAGAGGGCATAGAAAGGGGAGGGGATAAATACTATTATAAGAAGGAGAGGAAGAGAGCATTAAGAGGTAATATTTAAACCTTACCTTCAGTGGAATTAACCTTGAGAAGGAAGAATAGCTATATTATCCATTGGGATAAAAAAAACTCTATTTAAACCTACTGAGAAAGTCAGAAGGGATAAACCAAAGGGAGCAAAGGAGTGGGGAGGTCAAAAAAGGGAGGAGAGAAGAAGGGGGAGGGAATTCATTAGGCCTTTAAAAATAAAAAGAGGGGAATAACAAGGAAGGGGGTAGAAAGGGAAGTTAATCAAGGGAGGGGATAAGGGATACTGGCTCAAAGCAAACCACTGGTTTAAAATAAAATAGTGGAAGAAGGAGTGGGTCCAGGGGAGGATACAAAAATGTCAGTGAATGCACAACTGATAATTGTAACTCTGAATGTGAATGGGATGAACTTGCTCATAAAATGGAAGCAAATAGCAGAGTAGATCAGAAACCAAAATCCTACCATATGTTGTCTACAAGAAACACATATGAGGCGGTTAGACATACACAAGTTTAAGGTTAAGGGCTTGAGCAAAATCTTTTGGGCATCAAATGAGAAAAAGAAGGCAGGAGTGGCTATTATGATTTCTGACAAAGCCAAAGTAAAAATAGATATGATTGAAAAAGACAGGGAAGGTCATTACATCCTGATTAAAGGCAGTATAAACAATGAGGAAATAACACTGCTCAATATATATGCACCAAGTGGTATAGCATCCAAATTCATAAAGGAGAAACTGGTAGAGCTCAAGAAGGAAATAGATAGTAAAACCATAATAGTGGGAGATCTAAATATTCCTCTTTCAGATCTAAATAAATCAAACCAAAAAATAAATAAGAAAGAGGTAAGAGAAGTGTATGAAGTCCTAGAAAAATTAGATTTAATTGACATGTGGAGAAAAATAAATAGGGACAAAAAGGAATACACCTTCTTTTCAGCTGCACATGGTACATTCACAAAGATTGACCATGTAATAGGGCACAGAATCATAGCAAACAAATACAAAAGAATAGATATAATAAATGTAACCTTCTCAGATCATAATGCAATAAAAATAATAATTAGTAAGGGCACCTGGATAGGCAAATCAAAAAACAATTGGAAATTAAATAATATGATTCTCCAAAACCAATTAGTCAAAGAAGAAATCATAGAAACAATCAACAATTTCATTGAAGAGAATGACAATGATAAGACATCCTACCAAACTATGTGGGATGCAGCCAAGGCAGTACTCAGGGGGAAATTTATATCCTTGAGTGCATATATTAACAAATTAAGGAGGGCAGAGATTAATGAATTGGGCATGCAACTCAAAAAACTAGAAAGTGAGCAAATTAAAAATCCCCAGATAAAAACTAAATTAGAAATACTAAAAATTAAGGGAGAAATTAATAAAATCAAAAGTAAAAGAACTATTGAATTAATAAATAAGACTAGAAGCTGGTATTTTGAAAAAACAGATAAAATAGACAAAGTACTGGTCAATCTAATAAGAAAAAGGAAAGAAGAAAACCAAGTTGACAGTATTAAAAATGAAAAGGGAGACCTCACGTCTAATGAAGGGGAAATTAAGGCAATCATTAAAAACTATTTTGCCCAATTACATGGCAACAAATATAACAATTTAGGAGATATGGATAAATATTTACAAAAATATAAATTGCCTAGATTAACAGCAGAAGAAATAAAATACCTAAATAATCCCATATCAGAAAGAGAAATTGAACAAGCCATCAAAGAACTCCCTAAGAAAAAATCACCAGGACCTGATGGATTCACAAGTGAATT
>NW_025349234.1:0-4452 GCF_016433145.1 Gracilinanus agilis
ATATTTATTAGATATATAATATATATTAGATATATATGTATATATAACTTAATTATTACCTTCTAAGTGAATGAATATCCTTTAAATTTAAATTTAATTCTGTTTTTACTTCATCTCTTGAATCTTAATGAAGAGTATCTTGCCTGAACATAGATGTCCTACCAGTCAGTCTCATTTTCATGTGAACAAAGAGAGTAATATTAAGAAACCTGCCATATCCCATTTATATATCATCTACCAAATGTAGCCCCTAGCTGATTGTCATTCATTAAAGCTCCAATAGCTAGTACAATATCTGCCTCCAATTTGCTGGCCAAGACAGGATACATTTTGTAGAGATAGAAATAATCTTTATTTTCCTTGGACATATCTCATATAATAGTTCACACTTTCAAGTAGAATGACAGTTTTGCTTCAAGGTTGGATCCTATAGACTCTTTTAATATATCCCATAGCCCTCCAGTGCTCATATGACTCTTGCCTAGTTCCCTAGGCTTTAATTATATCCCTTTTTGAAAAGAAAAACATCTTGAAACCAGAAACACAGTCAATTAGAACATAAAATGCATGCTTGCTTATACGTATTATCTGAACTGTCACAGAAGCTCCAAATACAGAACTTAGTATGGTTTTATTAGGTTCTTAATTTCAAAAATACATTTTTCTTGATTTGCACATATAACCGAATTTAGCTAGCATTACTGAATTCCAGGGGCTAATAATATAGATCAGCCATACATAGCAAGCATATGCTATGAAAGCTTCATTTTGTAAATAGATGGCAGGAAAAAAGCTCCCTTTTGCCAGAAGCCTGCCAAGAAGTTGTTGGGCTGAAATAGACTTATTAATCTACACACCAGAAGAGAGCAGAGATACAAATATTGCCAGGTGAGTTCATAAGGCAGTGCCCTTTCTCCATTGTTGGTCATCTGCCTTTGCAGCATTGCACAATTTCAGACTGTGATTAGGACCGCAGGAATGATGCCATCCTGCCTGACTCTACATTCTAATGCTCCAGGCTTTGAGTTGGCAACCTGACTCAGATGTCCTGGGTTCCTGACCTCATTTCCTGATGACTACCTCTGTTCCTCCAAAGTCTCACCTCTGTGCCTCTCATCCCTCCCCATCAACCTGACTTGGACTTATTGTTATTTCTGCTTGATTATTTGATGTCAATATTCTTGACCCTGGACTCAAACTAAGTCAGTCACAGATGCTCAGCAGGAAGGAAGCAAGCACCAGAGTCCCTTCCCACTGATGCTCCAGATCCAAAAGGCATAATGTTGTTTCCTGAGTAACATTCTGTAACACACATTTTTTATTTCCCTAAAGCATGCTCTGCAATTTGGCAAGAAGCTAAATGAAAGCACTGTTACATGAGGAAGACAGATGTGCTTAATGAATGTGGCTATAAGCAATTCTCCAAGAGGCCAGTGGTTTTAGTTAACCTGTTCAATATACCACCTTTAGTTATTTTCCTTTTTTTATGCCATGGAAGGGCTGGACTCGATGGTCTCTAAGGTCCCTTCCTCTAGTTGTAGCATTGTACAATCCAAGTAGAAAAACATTTCCAGGAAAGAAAGAAAATTCTGTTTCCCTACCACATATTTGAAGGGCTCCCCACCCTACCATTAATCTTAGAAAGAATCAGTGTAAGGACAGTTTAAGTGATACTTCAGTAAACATCAATAGCTTTCCTGAACATCCAGTAATGATATTATAATGAGTAAGAGAGCTGGGGGAAAAACAAAAGACCTCTAACAGAGAGATTTAGAGAGTTGCTTAGGTCAGAATCTGTCAGGCCTTCACATTAGAATACCAAATATTATGATAGAGAAATGTTAGATTTTCTTAAAAACTGACTGTTGATATCTGGAGCTCTTCATTAGAACTGTCTTCCTTTCCCCACAAACATCAAAGCTGATCAGCAACTCTTCTGAAATTTATAATTTTAAGAGAGCTATGTGCGGCTTTGAGAGTTTAAGTCACTTACCCAGGATCATGCCCTGGTATGAGGGCTTGCCAAGACTTTTTTGGTGCTGCTCATCCACTTTTGGTGTCTACCTTTCACCAAACTCTCACTTGTGGTTCCAAAAAGTTGTAACATGCTTGGTGGACACACCCTAGCAAACCATCTCAGCAGATGAGCTAAACCAGGTAGAAGGTAACCAATGGGCCACAAACCCATCAGTGAGTTGGAGGTGGGGAGTCTACCCCAAGCATGTGAATATTTACCCCAGTAGGATGGATGGGTAAGAACCATTTTTATAGCAACCATGAAGGTGGCCAAAGTAGGCATTGTGGAATGCTTAGAGGTTAGCTAGACATTGAAGATGCCAAAGGTCATCTACTGCATTCTGAACCATCACAAGTAGTTCTGACTTTTGTCTTGCCCCTGGGCATTGCTGATTCTGGAGGATAGAATGAGGTTGAAGACCTTGGCCAACCCTGCCTCACTTAAATCCAATTTATGCATGTCAAGACATCACCTCATGATGTCACTGGTCTTCTTAAAAAACAAACAACAAGTTCCGGGTTAAGATGGCGGCAGAGTAAGAAGCAGCTCTTAACCTCTCCTGACTGAAACACACAAAACTCCTCAAGGGGACATAAAAACAAGTCCAGACGAACGGAGGAACCCCACAACAGGGCACAGCATGGAAGGTATGTGGAATCGAGGCATTTCCATGCTATAAAGGGGTGAAACAGCTCTCACTAAATCGCGGGCTGAGCAACCACGCCACCCCCACCCCCTCCACACACAACACCTATAGCGCCGAGGCCAACTAGGAAGAGGTGGAGCAAGTTTGCGGCACCCATTGAGTCATTGGCGGATCCGAGGCCTGTTCCTGAGAGCAGCGGGATTTGGGACCCCAGGAAGCTAGCGAACGCACGCGGAATTTGAGCATGGGAGCAGGACACCGGGAGCGGACGCAGGGCACAGAGCACGGGCACAGAGCGCAGGCATGGGTGGAGGCGTGGGTGGAGGCAGACACAACCAGGAGCTAAAGCTCTGAAACCCTGAGTTGGGAACCAGTGCAGACAGGTATATGACTGTGGAAGCAGCTCCCTGAGACTTGTAAAGAAACCTCAGGCAGACGATCAAGCAAGGGGGTCCACCAGGGGGCTTGACCTTGGAAAAAACCAGACAGACCTCAGGAGCCAATAGACCATGGACAGACCCTGAGCACAAGGATAAACCTGAGAAGCTGCTG
This sequence comes from Gracilinanus agilis, assembly GCF_016433145.1. NCBI lineage: Eukaryota > Metazoa > Chordata > Mammalia > Didelphimorphia > Didelphidae > Gracilinanus > Gracilinanus agilis. The sequence continues at coordinate 3,216 of NW_025349234.1, forward strand.
GGCTAACAATGGCCACCCAGTCTCAGGAAGCTCAGAAGAGAAAGATTAACAATAAGAAAAAGAAGTCTTTAACACTTGACAACTTTTACACAGAGAAAATCCAGACAACTGAGCAAACAGAGGAGGAGAACAAACAAGCATCCGGACACTCCTCAAATAAGGAAAATACCTCACAAGCTATGAAAGAGTTCAAAACTGAGATTTTGAGGAAAATGGAAGAGATCTGGCAAGAAAATAACAGTTTAAAAGGTAGAATCTTGCAATTGGAAAGTGAGGCTCAGAAACCAAATGAACTGATAAGCAAATTGAACACCAGAAATGACCAGATTGAAAAGGAATACCAGAAGATTATAGCCGAAAACCAGAAGATTATAGTCGAAAACCGAAAGATTATAGCCGAAAACCAATCCCTAAAGGCTAGAATTGAGCAATTGAAAGCTAATGATCTCTCAAGACAACAAGAACAAATAAAACAAAGTCAAAAGACTAAAAAAAATAGAAGGAAACATGAAATATCTCAATGAGAGAGTGACAGACCAAGAAAACCGGTCTAGAAGAGACAATTTGAGAATAATTGGTCTTCCAGAAAAACCAGAAATTAATAGAAACCTGGACTCCATACTAACAGAAATAATCCAGCAAAATTGCCCTGAAGTCCTACAACAAGAGGGCAATATAGACATTGAAAAGATTCATAGAACACCTGCGACATGCGATCCAGAAAAGAAAATACCCAGAAATATAATTGCAAAATTCAAAACTTTCCAAGCAAAAGAAAAAATCTTACAAGAAGCCAGAAAGAGACAATTCAAATATCAAGGAGCACCAATCGGGATCACACAGGATCTGGCAGCCTCCACGCTAAAAGATCGCAAGGCTTGGAATACGATATTCAGAAAGGCAAGAGAGCTGGGCCTGCAACCATGTATCAACTACCCATCAAAATTGACTATATATTTCCAGGGGAAAGTATGGCATTCAACAAAATTGAAGAATTCCAAGTATTTGCACAGAAAAGACCAGGGCTCAATGGAAAGTTTGATATCCAACCACAAAAATCGAGAGAAACATGAAAAGGTAAATAAGATACAGAGGGGAAAGAAAGAAAACTTATAATTTTTAAATTTGCCTTTTTAAGGGCCTCAGTGAGATCTAATTATCTGTATTCCTATGTAGAGAAATGTTATGTATAATTCTCTGTAGTGAACTCTATTCACTATTATAATATTCACTATTA
>NW_025349235.1:0-6889 GCF_016433145.1 Gracilinanus agilis
CTCTCTCTCTCTCGTTTGAAGGTAGATTTGAACCCAGAACCTCCATTTTCTTGGCCTGCCTCTCAATCCATTGAGCCACCTAGCTGAGATGTTTCTGGGTAGTACAGTGAAAGAAATCAGTTTCAGGCCCTCATCGTATGTATTGTTAGTCATGGTACCTTATGACATTCTAGTTGTTGAGAGGAATGCTCATAGGGTTAGCCTTTGCTAGAACATAGGACTTGGGGATGGAATACTACTGATCTGTGATTGAATCAAAGGGGTCAGCTTTCCATTAACAATAGAGCAAGATTCCATTATTGAGTAACGGAAAAAGTCCTGGATATGGACCCAGAATGACTATATTCTTACCAGACAGATTATTATCTCCTTGAGGTGAGAAGATGCTTTATTTTTATCTGTATCCTGAATGTTTGGTATATAGCAGGACCTTCCTGATGTACTGATTATTTATATTAGAATTATTCCCTCTTCCTCCAACCCCAGACCCCTTTGCTTAATTGCTACATGAAAAAGATGGCACCTGGGATGTGTTCCTCTGAAGAAGCTAGGGATTCTTCAGGATGGAGGTAAAAAGGGGATACAGCCAGGACCTGGGGGAGCTCTTGTTTAAACTAAGGAGGCTGGAAATGGAACATAATAGAGGCAGCAGGTCATTTTGACTAGATAGGAGAGAACGTGAGAAGGTGAATAACCTTTGCCAATCACCAATTATTGTTAAAGGCTCATTCTGTGTAAGGTAGAAGAATTTGGAAAATGACAGTCTTTGACTTCAAGGGATTTATAATCTAATAAGGCAGAACTCCTAACCTGAGGACCAAGGACCCCTAAGAGGCCACTGAAATTGTTGGAAATGATCTGCAAATTCATATTATAAAAAAATACCTCTATAGATTGTGTGGGTAATGTTCTGCATGAGCACATACACATGTATTATTATTTTTCAAATGGAAACAGTTACTATTGCAATTGATAAAACACTAAAGTCTACTGGTGAGTGCCCACTGCACTCATTAAATAGGGAGACTAAGTTTCAAGAAATAAAACAAAGCAAAACAAAACAAAATAAATTGTTATTGATATCTCTTCTGTTTTATTGGCTAGATTTTCCCATATCCTTCCTCTCCCCCTCCCAAAGGACCATTCCTCATAACAAAGAATTTTTTTAAAAGAGGGAGAAAAAATAATTATTATATATTTTTAGCAAAACAGATAAACACATTAAAAAAATATGACTTTATCTACTCTGTTTCACACTTGTAAAGGAGTTGATTTTGAACCAAGAGTGTAAAATTTCAGGAAGGTGATATTATGCAATCATCAGAGCACTGGAGGAACAATGTATATGACCCTAGCCTCATGTATGTGACATATGACAACTGATGTGACCTTTTAGTGTAAGCAAAAGGAAAACAATGCAAGCACATGTGCCCTGGAAGCTGTGTCCTCTTTCCCATGGGTATTTACTGAGGCAGCCATCTCCCTCCATTATAGGTAACCCTAGAGAAGGCTGCTGCTCTCACTACTCTTTGAGGGCTAATCAGAAGATATAGTAGGGGAATAATATTTTGAAAAGCTGTCATGTAGAAGAGAGATTAGACTGGCTTTGGTTGACCCCAGAGGGCAGAACCAGGAGCAATGGGGGAAGCTGGGGGGAGGACTCACAGAGAAGTGTATTTGGACTCAATTGGAGGAAAATACAATCTAACGATTGGAGTTGTCCAGAATAGATTGAGTGGTGCTGAAGGTGTAAATTTCTGGTCATTGGACATTTTCAATCAGGACTTCATTAATCAGGAATGTTGGTGCTTCTGACAAGGGTTGAAGTAGATGCTATCTAAGGTTCCTTGCTCTTCTGGGATTCTGGGATTTGGGGAGTGGGACTGAAATAAACTCTGAAGGGTCTGGATAGAGATGAGGGAATAATAATAACTAACATTTAGTGTAATAGTGTAAATAAATAATTTAGTGTAATAGTGTAAATAAATAATAATAACCAACATTTAGTGTAATAGTGTCAAGTTTGTAGAATGCTCTACAAATATCTTATTTGAGTTTCATAATGGCCCTAGGAGGTAGGTGCCATTATTGTCCACATTTCACAGATAAGGAAACTGAGGTGAATAGCATGACGTGTACAGAGTCACACAGCTGGTAAGTGTCTGAGGATGGATTTGAACTTTTTAAAAAAACTTTTGAAATACACATTTATTAGTATGATGACAAACTCAATATTCTTGCTTGGGAATCTTTCACAAAATGCTTTTGTATAAGTGTTTCTATATGTTCTTTCAGGATATTCATATCAGTGATACAGACTTGAGTTTTTGGCTCTCATTTTATTCTCCTTAACAAAGCTTCATGTGATGGAGGCAAAGCATGGTATGAACTTTGTGAATTAAGCTGACCTGATGACTGGGACTTCTGGCCTGGAGCTCTCTCCATTTTGCCACCTTGCTTAATGACCGTTGGAACAAATGATCTTTAAGGACCTTTCCAGCTCTAAATCTATGGCCCTATAAATCTACGAGCCCATAATCCCCTATGGAGGCTTTGTTGGAGGTGGTAAATGCCAAGCACGGTAGTTTGGACTGGATGGCATTTGGGAATTCATTCTCTCACACAGATGAAAGGACCAGGTTGCACTTGGACTCTCCAGGATGAGAAGCCCATTGAGGTTTTACTGCCAGTCCCTTGCTGTCTTGCTGACTTTCTAAGAGGAATAACTCAGTCATCTGCTCTGACTACAACCCTCCCTCCAATGCCTATGATGGAGAGGTTGCCCAACCTAAAATCTCAGAGAATTTGGATCCATAAACCCCACTAGTTTACTGAAGAGATTTAGTATTTGGGGAAATATAGAATGATGAGTTTGAGGGCAGGAAGGTCTGGCTTCAAATTCCATCTCAGATACTCACTAGCTGTGTGACCTGGGACAATTTGCTTCCTCTCTCTCAACCTCAGTTAACTTTTCTATAAAATGGGGCTAATAAGAACACCTACTTCACAAGGTTGTTCTGAGAATCTAATGAGATAATATACTCACTAGATAAACATTAGCTGTTATTCCAAGGAATTCTCCTCCTAATGCTGCTGTTTGGCACATGGGCGAATCCGTTGTCCAAATTTCACCCACAGAGATGCAGGGATTCAATCTAGCTCTAATCCTATCCTAAAACTGCCAGTCTTATTTTACAGATGAGGAAACTGAGGTCTAGGGAAATAAAGTGGCACAGAGGTGGAAAGGGTCTGAGGCAATATTTGAACTCCTGTTCTCCAACTCCAGACCCAGAGCTCTTTCCATTTGGTAACACTGCTTATTGTCCTGCAGATGGCTGGCAAAAGGGAGGAGTGATAAGGGTCAGAGAGAAGAGACTTAGGCTCTCTCTGAGACAGAGCACAGTTCTGTGGATATACAAACAGGGCCTGGAAGTACAGACTCCTTTCAGTCTTCAGTTGTGTTCAAATTCTGGCCCTTCCGCTTGTCTTACCTATGTGAGTTTTGGTGAGGCATGTAACTTCCTTTCACCCAGTTTCCTTCTCCATAAAATAATGGATTCGACTAGTTGTCTCCTCAAGTCCTTTCCAGATCTATGATTCTCTGATTTATAGCAATCAGCTTGCTGGTGAAGCCATCAGTCAGTCTGTAAGGCAGCCAATCCATTAGGGTGTCAGTCAATGAGTGGAGCCATTAACCAACATTTAGGTAAACATACTCTCCTTTTTTCTTTATTTTTCTTTTTAAAAAACTCTTATCTTCCATCTTAGAATCAATAGAGTATATTGGTTCCAAGGCAGAAGAGCAGTAAAGCCTAGACAATGGGGTTAAGTGACTTGACCAGGGTCACACAGCTAGGAAGTGTTTGAGGCCAGATTTGAAGCCAGGACCTCCTGACTGTGGGCTTGGCTCTCAATCCACCTAGGTGCCCCTTGCCCTGTTTTTCAATTTTCTGCAGAATCTTCTTTCCTTGTTATAAATGACTGAGACCAGGGAAGAGCTTCTTTGATGTTCCTTCCCTCTATTTAAATGTCTGCCTCTGAATGCCAGAAATCCTCCTAATGCAATGAGATCATCTCCCCATTTGCTGGTCCAATGAACTTCAGCAGTTGAAATTCTCCACCTCTTCCTTTTTGCTGACTCCATTGTTTTTAATGAGATTATGGCAAATGACAATGACATGGCAATACCTGATGCCTCTCTCTCAATTCCTGGGTAGCTTTCAGGGCACAGGAGATGAGACCAGAAACTGGGGACTCTGCCAAAGTTGTTGTCCTGTGGGGGAGGCTCCATCAGGCAGTGAGGAGGCTCAACTAGGAGTTAGGCATGATTCTGAGGGTGTGGGATGAGTGAGGAGAATGTGGACAGCTTCTCTGCTTGCTTCCTTGGAGACATGAGCTACTTACGCCTCCAGACACGAGAGAACATGGACTTCCCTGGTGTCCTGGCTCAGTCCCAAGGGTGGATGGACACTTAAATAATATTTGTGTATCTGATGAGGGGGTAGGCTGCACATGGGCAAACTAGAAGTCCCTGAGAACTTCTTCCTCTCTCTGCCCCCTTTTCAGTCTTCTTCCATGTCTCCTGGTTTCATTCTTCTCCCCTTAGATCAAGTACAGACACTCAGAGCAGAACCTCACTAGCCTGCTGTAATGTCTTCTTGGCTTCTTCCATAATAACCACAGAGAAGCGATTTAGAGCTGGAAGGGACTCCAGAGGCTATCCAGTCTAACTTGTTTACTTTAAAAGGAGGAAACTGAGGCACTGGGGGTGGGGAAGTGCCTGAAAAAGACTATATACTTTTAGAGATGGAAAAGACCTTTGAAGTCATGAAGTCTAACCCTGTCATTCTATTAAGGAAACTGAGGCATGAAGGGGAAGTGATTGATCAAAGACCACAGGGTCATAGCTTCAGAGATGGAAAGGACTAAGAGATCATTAAATCTAACCATACTATTGTATTGTTGAGGAAACAGAGACAGAAAGAGGTTAAGTGAGTTGCCCAGGGTCACACAATTGGGCAGGATTGCTTTTAAGGCAGGATTTGAATCCGATTCTTCCTGATTCTGAGTTCAGTGCTTAGTCACTATACCTTGCTGCTCCTCATATTTGCTTATATTCTAACATGTAGAGACAAAAATTCATCTAAAATATATGGCAATCAAGAAAGGCTGTATTCTATGGGAAGGCAAAAAGGCAGGGAAGGGAACAAATCTTTTTATGGCATCTATAATATGCAAGCATTGTGCTAAGTGATTTTTAATGTTTTACAATCATTATCTCATTTGATCCTCACAACAGCTCTAGGAAGTATTATTATTATTATTCCCATTTTATAGGTGAGAAAACTGAGATATACAGAAGCTAAATGATTTACCCAGGTTCACACAGCTAGTAAATGCCTGAGGTCTCATTAGGTCTTCCTGACTTTAGGCCTGGGAAGGAAGACTTGACTAGATCTTATTCCCATTACCCACAGATCTCTGTCTCTTTTCCTATGCTGCCCTGGTCTGGAAAATGACTCCCTATGGATTTTCCTTGGATTTCCTGACCATAACTCCATCTGCTGCTCTTTCTAGTCTTTGTTGGAGTACTTGGGAGATAGAGCTGGACCAAACTGTTTTCTTTTGCTCCACCATCTTTTCTCATCCAATTTTAAGTGGTAGCTTTCATATCTTTCATAACTTGTGATAAACTATTATGACCAATTCTCCATTCTTCTTTACTTGATTTGGGGGTACAGCCTCTGGGGATTGCTGAATCAGGCAAAGTCAATTAATTAATTAATTAATTCCTATTAATACCTATTGCAGAGTTATCAAGCTAGAATCAAAATACCATTGAGCCTTTTTGTAATTCTATTTACTTCCCCTTTTCTTCTTGCTGATAGAATTAAGAGACCTCCCTGTGCCTCCCTGGTTGTAACACTTACCTAAATTCAGTTATATGAAGCACCTACTCTGGGATCAAGATCTGTCATCTTGGGGTCAAGGTTACTTGTGTAATCTTGACTAAGTCACTCATAGCTTATAGAACATAGGTATGTAGAACCAGCAGGGTCCTTGGGTACCATCTTGTCTCCTCCCTCACTTCCCAGAGGAGAAAAAACTCAACTTCTCTGTATTTCTCCATTTGTAAAATGAGGGTATTGGGTCTCTCTTCTAAGTATTATGGATCCAAAGTGAAAACATGTCATAGTCCCTGCTCTCAAGTAGATTGTGCTCTAAAGAGGTCTTGGTGGAAGAGATGACACACATAGAATTAAGTATAACATAATGTAAAATCTAATAAGAATAAAGAAGATCTTGAAAAATTATTTGAATACACTTGAAGATGGATAAATTTCTCTAATCTAGAGCAAAGGCTCCCTTGCCCTCCTCTGTTTCTGAATTTTAACATCATTGGACAGCTTCCTGATGGTCACATCAGATAGTTACCTGACAATCAGAACTGACAACTGCTTGACAGGCAGACCAAGAAATAATTGGAGAATAAGACTCAATAGCTGTCTCCCATTGATCTGCTTTGACCAGTCACTTGTTGTTGATTTAAAATATTTCTTAGGTCTGCCTTCCGATGACCTTTTCATTCTCTTTCAACATGTCTTCTGAGAGAGAGAGAGAGAGAGAGAGAGAGAGAGAGAGAGAGAGAGGAAAAGACAGAGATAGAGAGGAAGAGAGAGAGAGAGAGAAAGAGAGAGAAAGAGAGAGAGAGAGAGAGAGAAGAAAGAGAAAGAGAGAGAGAAAGAGAGAGAGAGAGGAGAGAAAGAGAGAGAGGAGAGAAAGACAGAGAGAGTGAGAAAGAGAGAGAGTGAGAAAGAGAGAGAGAGAGAGAGAGGAGAGAAAGAGAGAGGAGAGAAAGAGAGGAGAGAGAAGAGAGAGTGAGAAAGAG
>NW_025349236.1:0-2748 GCF_016433145.1 Gracilinanus agilis
GGAGGGAAATGCTTACCGCATCATTTTGGATGTCATCCACCAGCGTTAACCCTGGTCTTGCAGTTTGAGAGGATATACTTAGGACTTTTGATCTGGGGGAAAAACCCATAAGAAAGGGACTAAAAAAGTACAATAGTATATTTACATCATGGCAACTGAGGAAAAATGGCTTTCTTTCCTAGAGCTTTCATAGCTTTTTCATAACCTAATACCTAGCAAGGGTGCTGGAAAACATGATGTAGGCATTGGACTCCCATTCCCTCATTATGTCACAGTTGATACTTTTTATGTGATTGACCTACTCTGAGGTCTGATAATTCAGATTTATGAGATAGCAGCCTGAGAGGAAGCTCAGGAAAATGGAAAGAACACTGAGTTGGGAGTCAGACAATCTTAGACTTTGATCTGGAAGGGACCTTTGAAGCCAATTAAGTCCAATCCCCTCACCAATTTTGCAGTAAAGGAAATTGAGACAAAGATAAGTGATTTACCTAGGATCACACAACTGATAAGTGTTGGAGGCAAGACTTGAACCCATATCCTTATGGTTCCAAGTCCAGTCCCCTATTCACAACACCATGCTATCTATCACTCTTAATATGACTTAATTTTACATCCCAGATTTGCTACTTACTACACATCTGATCTTGGAGAAATCATTTAATCTCTATGAACCTACATCCATCCTCAAGGGTATATTGAGATGTATTAGACAACTTCAGACCTATGAAATCTAAAAGGAATCTTGGCCAGGTTAGGACTGTTAGACATCTGCCATGACTCCTATTCAGAGTCAAGGAAATGGGAACACTGAAAGTGTTTCTATTGCATTGATCTCTATTATTTATGTGTCATTTTCTCACTATTTGGACTATTCTCATGAATCCAAGGAACATTTTTCTTACTTTTGGATCTTCAAATTTTATTTAAAATATGCAGAGACCCAAATTCTGGGAATATTTCTGAGCTCTGAAGAAATGGAAAGCTCAGACCCTGACCAGAGATTGTTTTAATAGAATTTCCATGTAGCAGAAGATGGACCACTATTATGGCCTGAGAGCTTTTTTGGTGAAGTATAGAATGTTTCCTGCCAATGATCTTTTGTTTCATGAGCCCTGAATTTGGTGTTAGAAGACCTTGGGTTAGAATCTTGGGCTCTGCCACTTAAAATCTTTCTGTATGCCAAATGGACAAGCCATTTAACCTCTCTAGGCCCCTAGTTCCTTATCTGTAAAATGAGAGGACTGGGCAAAGTAAAGTTTGTCACCATCTTTTTTAAGGTACCATCATGATTTCTAAAAAAAATTTTTGATATTGGAGATTTCTAGCAGTAGGATGACAACTCTTAAATCCCATCACCCCCCCCCCCCAAAGCTAATATGGTTTAGAGTAAACTTTTCACCTAACACCTAATACCACTAATCACATTGTAAAGAATGAAGAAGGATGTGTCCCCTTCTTTCCGGGGAGGGTTGGGAGAAGGGGCTGGTTATACTGGATTTAGTCTGCTCCAGTTGGGATGATGAGCCTAGACATCCAATCAGATTGGATGGGTAGGTAGAAATGGTGCCTATTTGACTTTGGTCAGGAAAGGACATGAGGAATATTTTTGTTGTCCCAGGCTGTCCCAAGCTCAGCAAGTTGCTGGGGATGTTGCTAAAACCCAGATGGTGGTTTTCCAAAGCTCACACTTCTCTTTCGAGATACCGATTCTCTACTTCTTCTTCCATCTTCTTCAGGGCTTCTTGGTATTTCTTCCAAAGGAAATAAAGGAAACTTCAATCACTTATTGGAAAGTTCACATGTTTTAATGAAATTGTTATGGTAATTGTTTTGAATCAGACCTGCAATTGCATTGGCATAGGGAATTTTGAGTAGCCATAGCTCTGCATCTAAAATCTAGAGTTGCTTGGGGCACTAAGCAATTGAATCATTTGCCTAAGTCACTCAACCAGTCTGAAGTAGAGGTAGGATTTGAACTTAAGTCTTCCTAATTCCAAAGTGGGCTCTTCATTGGCTTTCTCTCCACTGTAAACGTACTGGGTTCTCAGACCAAACATGAGGATTGTTAAATTGTAAGTCTATGGCCTTCCCAACATTCTTATCCTTTAACCATTCCCTCCCTGCTAAAATTTTACCAATATGGAGGACTTTGAAAGTGGAGAGAGGAAAATAAAGTGACTAATTCAGTACCTTTAAGGGACTGGGGAGTAGAAGACCCAGGGGAGAGGAGATACTGCTAGGACTCTGGAAGGTATGGAGGTTGGTGGATAACTACCTACCTGAATTTAAATGGATCTGGCCATGGGTTAACATAGCTCTGGTACATTCTATGACTTTCCACCATTATAGCAAAAAACTGTACCTTTATGCAGTAGGCCTGGGCCTCACAGAGTTGTTGCACAGATTCGAATTCATTCAGTACCTGGAATGCCAAAACTTTGTCTTAAATTAATTCCTTTAAGTTGACACTAGAATGGGAATGTTTCTACTATTGTCCTGAATCATTTGCTTTAGCTCTGTTATTGTACCAATAACCATTTTTATGACTCTGGGCTCCCTCTTCAAGAAAAATTCTCTATAAAAGATAAGGCTTGTTTTTTCCCTTTTAGATCTTGGTTTTGAGTTAATTAGTAGCTGGGAAACATTACTGGGCTGTTGGGTTCTAAACCATTTATAGTTAATTAGGTGTTAGGAGGAATGAAGGGAGCAGGGAAGGAATATATATATATATAAACTATATATAAT
>NW_025349237.1:0-4404 GCF_016433145.1 Gracilinanus agilis
GGGGTAGGGGAGAGAGTGGGGAGGAGTTGAAAACACATTCACACAAGATCCAATCCAACATCCTATTCTCCCCTCCCCCAACCCCTCCTCGGAAGCATCCAGACCAGAAGAGTGAGCACTTCGAATTAAGAGATCCAGTCAGGTTTCCCTAAGAGGGGCAGAAAGTGCTACAGCCTTTTCAGTTGCTCGATCGGAAGACTTATTTTAATCGTCCGCATCCCTGACTAATTAGGAAGAGAAGGGCAATGATTTACAGTCTAAATGCGGCTGGTATCGTTCAGTTTTGCCTCTAAAAGAGCTCGAAAAGATAAAGGAGAATGGTAGTCAGCATAGTTAATGCCTACGGGAGGATGTGGGAGAGTGGACTGACAGAGAGGAAAAACCAAAGAACACCACTGGAGAGGGAGAAGGGTTAATTAGGAGATATGGATAAAAGAGGGGCGAGAGATGGAACGCGAGAGAAGTCAGGCAAGCTACAGAGAAAGGGAAAACGAGACCCGAGATTGAAACGTGGAAATAGAAAAGAGAAGGGAGTATTGAAGAAAGAAGGGAATGGAGGCTAAGTAACAGCCATAGGAAGGAGGAAGCCTAGTTCAGAAAAGAAAAAAGGAACAAGAAGATGAGAAATCAGAGGAGAGAACATGAAGAGAGACAAATGATAAATGGAGACTGGGATTTTGAGGGTATATAAGGGCAGCGTTCGGCTTTTGCCTTTTTGCTCGCTCACTTTAAGGGTATGGCCCAAGAGATCAGTTCTAGTGAGTTTGGAGGAAAAAGTAAGCGCCCACTGGGCGGCACAGCAGCTTCTGGCGTTTCCTCCTTGCCCAACTGGTAGCCAGTTACACATACACCTGGAGGAAGCTATCAAAGTAATCTTTGTCAAGAAGCCTGGAGACCAAACAAGAGTTCCAAATAAGACTGTATTTAGTTTGATCAGCTTGCGGTGTAAGAGGGGGTGGGGAGGGAACTTGACCAAGGAAACCCGAGTGATCTTCCCTCCAGTCACTGAGGAGTTGCCCTCATCTTTGGGCATCTTCCTTCGGGGAAAGAACTCCAGTATAATAAGCATCAGATTAATTTAATAATTCCCTTCCACCAAACCAAGGACGTTTTGAAGTTGACTATTATTAAGCTTATCACAGTTTCCAAGTCCTCTGCTTCTTTCAGTCTCATTGTCCCAACTCTGTTTCTGTGTCTCTCTCTGACTCTGTCTCTTTGCCTCTAGTTCTCTCTCTTGGATTGGGGGTGGGTTGGGGTGGTTAGTACAGGCAAAGAGAAGGCTGATCTTGGAGGTGCCAGGGGGTGGCCAAATTAGTCTTTTTGAAATGAGGGACAAATAAAATTTAGATTGGGAAAAGGGAGCATCAAAGGTGGGACCCACTCCAGGAAACAGGGTAGGAGATGAAGCTTTGGAGTGACAGAAGAAAAGTGGGCAGCCATGGCAGTCGAGGTGGGCTGTAGTGTGGAGGAAAGAGCTGTTTCTATTTTGATCCTGAGAATCGGTGTTAGAATCCTAACATGTGGATGATCTTGAGCAAGTCATTTCACGTGGCTCATTGGTAATGAGAGGACTGAACTGAAGTCACTCCAAGTCTCTTCCCTCTCACCACAAACACCCCATTATTACTGGCTAAAAAGAGATTCTCTCTTTTTTTTTTTTTAAAGTTGTGGTTTTTTTTTTAAACAGTTTGTCAAAGCAGTTAGAGGCTGAGGCTGAGTGAAAAATAGGATCTCCATTTCTCACAATTAATTTTCCCCCTTTTAACAAGCCCTAGAATACAAGAAACCCACACGGGCAGCTGAACTTAATTTTTCTCCCAGAAGGGAGGAATAGAAACGCCCACATATCTGAGCTTCTTGAAAACTGAAGAACACAGGGGAAATATCCGAAATTAAATTTAATCACGTGTTTATTGCATTGACAGCAACCAATTGTGCTATATCCATCCTAAGGAAGATGCTTGCCCGTGTTCACAGTTGCATATATTGTCATTTATTTGTTTGTTTGTTTGTTTATTTATTTATTTTTACCTGAGCCTTTCGCTTACCTAGGACAAGGGCCTTGCTGGTCTCACCCTTGTTAAGCCGAGGCTACTCCTAAAATCCACTGATGCTCCAGTGTAAGAGCTAGCCTTCGCTAATGCTATAGCTTAGCTAGTGGTGTGACTCCGCGTGTTTAGGAATGAATTTTTCCACCGTCTCCACCCCAAACAGCCTCTTCAAATATTCTTCCTCTCTATGGATACCCTGCTCTGGGCTGAACAAGGAGAGAATGGCCGGAGCTGTGATGCCACCCAACGAGATCATCCTGGGTTTTTTTTATTTCTCAAATGCAGCAGAGCTGATCAGTTTGGTAATTTTGCCCACGTGAGAGAGCGCTAGATATCAAAAGCCCAATGCTGCACTCCATTGATCCACACTCTCTCGCCCTTGCAACTACGCCCCTTACCTTCACGCTTTATCCCTGGCCTCCCTTCACATTCTCCTCCCTCAAGATGCGTATCCTTCCCTTCTTTCTTTCGTGTTCATTTTCTCTTTTCTGCCCTCCTTCCCTCCTAGGGCTGTTACCCAGCTTTCATTCTTTCCCTTTTATCAGTTCCCTTCCCCCACTCAGCTTTGACACATATTTTGAAAGCATTTCATCCGCAAAGGGGAGGGGGGGGGGAATTGTATTTTGCTATTTTAAAATACCTTCATGTAAAGTAGACCTTTTAAAATGGAGAGAAAGTATTTAAATTATATTTACTCAAATCTCTCAACTTTTAGAAAAGGGGAAAACGTTGAGTTCGGACACAGAACACTAGTAAACGTTTAGTTCAGAGAAACGTTTAAGGGAATAATGCCAGGTGCTCAGATGACCAAGGGAATAAAAAATGTATGCTATCATTGAACTGATCCTCAAGGCTACACATGCATCAGATTAATTTCCTTTCCCCTCCAGCACGGACAGCAACAAGGCAGGACCCACGCCACTTCCCATCCAAACTTCCAGCCACTATGAAGGGTTTGTTCTTTGCGATCTGTAGGTGCCTTGAAGCTTAGACTGAACACCACCAATTGGCTGAACTCCTTAACACTTCCTTTGCTATTCTATAACCTTCCAGAGGAATTTCCTTTCTAATTGGGATTTGAAAACCTTAGAAGAAAAAAAAAATAAAAAAGCAAATTTCCCATTCCCCAAAATGGATTCACAGAGATGATGATGCTGGATGGTGGGTGATATACAAAGTTCAGATAAAACATAGATCCTGCTCTCTATGGAGGCAGAGAGAGAAGAAAGCACACTCAAAGGAAATAGGGGAAATATAGGGGGGAGATCATTGAGGTTACAAGTGTGACCAGTATTCCCTAATGACACACCTTGAGGGTGGAAGTTACCGCATTTTTGGCTTTGTCGACCTGGCACGTTTATTTTATCTTTCAGGGCTTCTGCCCTACAACTTTTAAAGACTAAACTGCAGATCAGGAGCAGACCTATGTTGGTAAAAGGAGTTTCTTTATTGGGAGGTCCCTATACCTGGGAAATCACAGCTCTGTTTCTTGGAAGAAGTTGCATTTCAGTTGAAGGATCCTTTGGAATTGAAAGAATGGTTTGAAGACCAAAGTCCTTTCTGGTCTTTGTTCTGCCACTGTGTGTGTGTGTGTGTGTGTGTGTGTGTGTGTGTGTGTGTGTGTGTGTGTAGGGGGGGGGTGTTGCTGAGAGAACTTAAATCATTTCTTTTCTCTAGGCCTCCTGTCCCTGCTGGATCTAAATCCTGTGATCTTATGATGAAGACAATGAAATAAAATCAGTTTTTCTCATCTACTCTGAATTGGCTCTGGAGTCAATGACTATGAGCAAAAGTAGACTCTATCATCGTATAGGATCTAAAATGGGAGTATGGACTGGTGGGGGAATCTCATTTAATCTTATCTTTCTAGCTTTTACTTTGTCGATCCCTAAAGAAAGATGAAAAGGCGCGGAAATTTCCTTCCCTTACCCTCCTCATAAATGGACTTTTTTTAAGTAACTTTTTGTTTATCCCAAACATCCCAAGTATTTTCAAAGGATTCCAATTTGTGTCTTTTTGTTGTTTTTAAAGGGAGAAGACCGACTGGGGAAAATTGTCCTCTAGCTGTTTATGAATGGATGGAAAAAATTGTTACTTTGTCTTTGAAGTTGGGTCTACGAGTCTGTGGGCTGTTCCGAGTGTGCAGAGGAGTACGTAGAGAAAGATTCTTTGTGCTTAACCGCGGCGCAACTTGGAGTCCACATTCAATGCTACAGGTGCATAAACTCTAGGAGAGTGGCACTTGCCCGAGTTCTCCCGCCTCCTCCTTCATCTATCCCTCCTCTTGGCATTTCTTTGGCTTTAACTTTCCGGAGTTTCTTTTCTTGCTTGGTTGCTGGGAAGTGTTGGGGGC
>NW_025349238.1:0-10667 GCF_016433145.1 Gracilinanus agilis
GAGAGAGAGAGAGAGAGAGAGAAAGAGAGAGAGAGGCTCCATAGTTTGAGGTCTCAGAAAACAGTGGGCATTGATACATGGGTTCACTCAGATTTTTATAGGTATCCAACACAATGCTATCTCTACTTTCCCATCATCTGTATCTTATTCTACCCTCCTTCTATCCTCCTCATTCCTTTCCCAGCACTTTTGATGTTTCTAAGAATATTCCCTTAGGTTTATAGTTTTTAGTTGAGTCAGGGTTTTAGGGCTGTCCGAGGATTTATCAGATTACAACAATTTAAGCTGAAAACACTCTTTGAAACATTAATTGGGAAATATAGTCAATATTATAACCTGTAAGTTTTGAGATTTCTCTCATAGGAATTAGGTCACTCCTAAACTTCTTCCCATGGGAATAGATAAAAAGGGTGGGGGCAGTTTCTTAGTCACTTTTAAAAAATAGTATGTTAAAGGCCCATATTATACATACATATATATACTCGGGGATGGGGTTTCTTCTACTCTTCAAAAAGAGAGATTGATGTCGCCCAGTGGAGGGCACCTAACTTCACTATTTTTTATAGGACGTTGCCAATCTAGAATTACTAATACTAATCAATGTTTATTGGGGAATAATGCACAAATTTCATCCCTCACAGGTATATGATATCAAGGTTCCTTTTTATTTAGTTCATTTCTGTAATCCTGTGATCTTATAAGAATGACTTATAGGAAAGCCATTTAAAAACACAACTGGTTAGGATTCAATTCAAAGAAAAGATACACTCTTTAAAAGGAGTTTTGTTTATGTCCTCCTGAGTTTCTGTTAGAAGAGTAACACTTATTTGTTCAGTTTTGTGTATTTTTCGTGGTTTTTAGAATTATGCATCCCATCGTTAACATGCTAATAGTTAATATTTCAGAGAAAATTTTATATCATCTATTCAAATTGTTACAGTCAGTTGAATGTTATCTCATAGAAGGCGATATGATTTTTCATTTGGTCTTTGTCTTCAAGACCAAGAAGACTATCATGCAAAAAAATGGGCACTACCTAAATTATTATTAAATTGAACTGAATTGTTTCAACCATGTATGAAAAGATGACATCCTATTTATTATATTTTTTCATCATTTTCCTTTTGCCTGGTTATTTATTTTATTTCCCTAGATATATAATCTCCAAATGCCATAGAAGCCAATAAGCTTTTCTAGGCTTAGGAGAGGAAAAGCCATTTGTTTCTTGCTTAAGTGAATATATTCAGAAGAGATTGAAGGCATGTTAGCTATCTTTCTATCTGATTTTCTTGAAGTACTGCTTAATGAATTGATAGCTTTTTAATTACATAGGCATTGAAATATAATGTTTCTTTATATCCTTTACGTATGAGCCAAAAGAAGAGCATAGTACTTTTTGCCCAAGAGTCATATAAAGGTCAACACTTAGCAGGAGGAAAAAAGATGTTTGACTAAACTTTAGTTTCACAAAAATATTTATACTTCTGGTAGCCAGTTGTTAATATTAGGTAGAAGGGAAAGTTTACTTTTGATACAAAAAATATAGTCAAATTATTCAAATATTTTAACTAAAGAAAAACAATAAATAAAAAATAAAACTTGTTTCCCCCTGTGTATAAAATTTGTTGAACAGCATGACTTTGAAAAAAAAATAAATAAAGATGAGTTAAGTCAGGAGTTCTAGTTCCCAAACATGCCAACATCATTTGCAAGTCATGACTTGCCTGGGCCACAAATTCTTGCCAGAAAAATGTTAACATTGGACTATATCTCTGATGACAAACCTATGACACACGTGTCAGCACTGACACACATAGGCATTTTTGATAACATGTGGCCGCAGGAGGCCGTATAGAGAGAAGTATGTTATTTAAACTATAAATATCGCAAAATTATAGTGTTTTTTCTCAAAGTGACACATCACCCAAGTTATGCTTGTTTTATTGGCCAATTTAGACACACCAAGCTCAAAAGGTTGCCCATCACTGGACTAGATTGACATTTTTCAAACTGTTCTAGGAGATCTTGACACTTTACCTGATGGAAAAAAGATATTTACCTAGAATATTTCTATATCTTCTATGACATATCTAAGAGACATTCTATCTCTGATCTTGGCTGTATTAGAGTATTTTTTCATCTTATATCACATGTTTATTTCTCATCCCCACTTTTATCTTACTCCCACCCAAGGTCCAAAGGAATTTTCATTGTTGAAGAAAAGGCAAAGCTTCGAGAAAAAAAAAAAGTTATTATTCTACTCTTTTTCCTCATCGATGTTCTCAAATAGAATCTTAAAATTCCTCCTAGGTCTGTGCTCCTACCCTATAATGGAAATAAAATAACTATAATGCACACACATATGTGTATTATTATGTATTTATGTATACATAAATTGTTTGTAACATATATAAGCATGTGTGTACACACACATATAACACAAATTTATATATATTGCATATATATTTCAAATCCTGCCTCTGGTGTTTACTGCATAATTAAGTAAAATCAGGTAAGTCAATTTTCCTAGCCCTCAGTTTAAGATAAAGATTTGAGGATAGATAGGTATAATATCCAAAGTCCTTTTTAAATCTCTATGATCCTCTGATCCCTCTCCCAAATAGAAAAAAAAAGATGCTAAAGAATAGAGGGAATATATCCTCATGGAAGGAAGGAAGGAAAGAAGGAAGGAAGGAAGGAAGGAAGGTTTTTTTAAGTGTAAATTTTGTCAATGGGCTAAATTCTGTAGAAATATAATTTTATTTGATATCACAATAACATTGGGAGGTAGATGCTAATATTATCCCTATTTGACTGCTGAGGAACCTGAGGAAAACAGTGTTTAAGTGACTTACCAGGGTCAAGCTGTCATTAAGTATTTAAGGTCCAATTTGAATTCAGACCTACTATGTCTATTTACTTTTTGTGTCATAACTGTCCTAAAAATATAGAACTTGGTCCTCAATCCCCATTCATTGTGATCTTGAACAAATATATATGAGTTTATAAGTTCAGTCAACATGTTAAACTTCAAAGTATACTATAGTCAAATTAATTTAAGAAACAATTGGTGAAGAGGTCTCTGAGATGCTTTTAGACTCTTAAATTTTGTTCTACATGCTAAATATTATACATATTTTCCCACATTTTTCTCTTCCTCCAACTCCATGTTTGTTGTTCACAGTAAATTTGGAGTGAGAAAATAGCCATGATTTAACAGAGCCACCAGACAGCTGTTCTCACTGTTTCAACATCCAATTCTCTCACTGAAAGTTTATCATTTTATTAAGAATGGAAACAATGCTAGAATTACATTCTCATTTTATACTATCTTATTGTGTATGTGATAAGAGCTTTAAATAGTGGATATTTGTGACTTTGGGGGGAAGAGATGTAGGGAGAAGGAAGAAGGTCCAGAGATGGGAGCTAGGAGCTATAGTATTTGCCTTTCACATAGGCTGCAAGGCACCTCTCAAACAATGCATCTAAGCCAGATGTGTTGCATTAAAGGGGACAATTTAAACTCAGATAATGTTCAATAAATAAATTTTCTTTCCTATTATTTTAGCTTGAAAGGAGGGTAGTGTATTAGAGATAAATAATGTAATTTTGTTGTTTTTGTTGTTATTTTTACTCTTTCTAAGCTCTCCATATCTACAGTTCTTATTTCTGTTCCCTTCAAATTAACCTTCTGCACCTATTTGCAAACAGTATTTCTTCAAAGTAGAGGTACAGTGCTATATGAAAGAAGCAATTTCTCTGAAGTCAAGGGAAGGAGCACAGACAATTTTAGCCACAGAATATGGAGCACTTCACACAGTGACAAGCACCTGACATGAAGAGTGTGACTCAGTCAATGTGCGCTAATTTTACCCATGAGGTTTATAAGTTTCTTGAAAAAAAAATAAACCACCTACTAAAAACAGACACCTAGTTAGGCTGTAATGTGACATTTGTTATATGTAAAAGTCATTCGTGACATTTGAATCCCAAGGTGTGACAACTCTAGCATTCCAGCCTCATTCTACCAAGGTGAATAGTATATAAAATATTGTACAAACACAAAAGGTGACACACATTCAGGAAATATGGACATCAAGCTGCAAGAACAATATGTTTCTTTTCAGGGTGGAGAGGGGCAGTCAGGAAGGGAAGCTAAAAAATATAGTTTCTTCCAAGGATCACCAAAATATCACCATTGTGCCTATTAAAGGACTTCCATTACCCTTGTTATGCTGTTCATCTTTCATTTTCAAAGAAAGCCAATAAGATCACAGAGAGATGGCTTGACTTGTGCATGAACTGAATTAAAGTGAGACAGTTTTGTGTAAAGTCATCCAGAGTCATTGATGTCCAGTAGCAAGACAAAAGTTAGGATGGTCCAGGATTTAGTGGGTGACCTTGGCATCTAACCACTGTTAGTGGTTGTCAAGAAGACAAAGCAGTCTTTTTGGTACATATGTAGGCAAAGAGATGTCTCTGTATAATAATAACATTACCTTGAATATTTTGATACCAATCACAGTACTTTTTTTGTTTGTTTTTAAACTAGAACAATAATCTCATTGGTGAAAGTCTCCCAATCACCAAGCCCCTCTCTGGATTTAGATTAGTCCCTTCTGTAGCATACATAGACTTAAAGAAATGCCTGTGGCCCTGAGAAGTTGGGACATGCCTAAAATCGTACACTCATATCTTTCAGAGATAGAATTTGCTCCTAGGTCTTTCTGACTCCCAAGATATATTTCTATCTACAATTTACTAGCTAGGTGACACTGATTGAAGTAATTAATCTTTCTCAACCTCTATTGAAGAAGTTTACTTTTCTTTGAAATAGGGATCATAAGAGCACCCACATCAGAGGGTTACTGCAGGAATCAAATGAGATATGTGAAACACTTTGCAAACCTTATAACAATGTATAAGAATACACACATATCCAAACAAATATGATAATATGTATGCATATATACATAGGCATACACACATATATACATATATAGAGATATATGTATAATTTTATGATGGTATATAAACATATTTGTGTTTATGTATTCACTAGTGTTATTATGCTATACTAGGATTTGATAGATATACCTTTTGCAGAAAAGACACAGATAAATAAAGAAGATTATCAAAGACTGCAAGCAGCTATTTTCAGAGTTAGACATAGTCCTGAAGTCTCTTCATTAGCAGTCCTGACCCTTCCCCAACATTCTGTGCTAACGATTAATATTAGCATTATTAAATGCCATAAGAGGAGACCATTTCAGTATTCTCTGAAAGACCAATCTTGGCATGATGTGGCTGTGTTTCTTCTTTGAATGAGTATTCTGATTTGCATCCTGTTTTACATGAATATGATGACACATTAGATAACACACTGAATTCCTAAATCATTGATATATAGACAGTGAGATCTGATTTGTACCTTAGAGACTATCTAGTCCCACATATACCTATAGATGACATGTTTACTGTATCAATACCTACTCCAGTAAAAAAAAAGCAAATAATAATTGGGAAATTTAATGAGACTCTAATAGTGATTTTGATTGTAATCCATAGTAATACAAAAAAAATAATCTCATGACACACAGGCAATAGGTAATGCATCCACCAGGGAAGCCATTACTAGCACAGACAAATAAACCCATAACTCTCAGTTTCACCAAAAAAGGGCCTGAGGTACATATTACTAGTAGAACTCTTTCAAGAGGAAGCAAGAACAGTGAGTCCTTAAAAAATAGTCCAGTTCTTATAACCCTACAGTGGGACCCTTGGAGAACAGCATTGACCAGTGTGGATGTGTTAGCAATCACAGTGTTACAATTGTACTCAAAGACAGCTCGGTTTGTGAGACTTTAGATTTTATTGTGTGTGTATCATGAGACTTCTTATAGTATAGTAAAGATCTAACATTTATTTTAAACCTGAACCCAAGGAGTATCCTAAATCTGTGTACACAGGAAAATGGGGAGTGAGTAAGCAAGGGATATTATCTCACTCAAAAGCACTGTGTGTGTGTGCAAGTGGCAAGCACATGGATAGGGGAATGAAGCATGATGGTCACCACTAGGTCCTGAAACAAAATTCCAACTTAGTAATTAAAGCTAGAAAGATGAATAAATAAGTAGAAATACATCATTATAAAAATTATTATAGATAAGAAGAAAGTCAGAGGGGAACAAAATGGCAGAGTAGAGAATCACCAGGCCATAGTCAGAATAAATCATGATTTAGCAGCTTCTGAATTAAAGGATCAAAAGGCTTGGAATATGATATTACGGAGAAAGAGAATAAAGGAGCTAGGATTATAACCAAGAATCATCTACCTAGAAAAAACTAGGCATAATTATTGTGGGGGGGGGGGGATGAATGTTCAATGAAATAGAGGACTTTCAAGAATACCTAATGAAAAATATCAAAACTTAAGAGAAAAATCTAATAGTCAAATATGAAACTCAAAAGAAGCAAAAAAAAGTAAGCATAAAAGAGAAATCATAAGGGATTAAATGAGGATGAACTATTTATATTCTTAGATGGAAAGATGATACTTGTAACTCCTAAGAACTTCGTCATTATTAGGGCAGTTAGACAGAGGGCAGGGGTGTGAATATAATTGGATGATTTTTTAAAAACTAAATTGAAGGATAAGAAAGAAGAATGTACTGGTAGAAGGAGGGGTGGAGAGGTAGAATGGGGTAAAATATTTTAAATGAAAGAGGCACAAAACAGTTTTTACAGTGGAGGAGAAAATGAGAACAGTATACAGAAGTATTTGCCCTTACTCTTATTCAAAATAATTGGTGAATAACATACACACTAAGTTGAATGTAGAAATATATCTTGGCCTAGAGAAAAATAGGAAGGGAAGAGATAAGAGAAATGTAGCAAGCTGAAAGAAGGGAGTACAGATTGGGGGAAAGCAGTACTCAGAAGCAAAACATTTGTGAAAATGGACAGAGTAAAATGAGAGAGAATAGCAAAAAAAGGAAGAAAATTTGAGAAGGAAATTGAACAGTAATCATATCTGTGAAAAATTTCTACAGCAAGTTTCTCTGATAAAGGTTTCATTTTTCAAATATATAGAGAATTGAGTCAAACGTATATGAAGACAAGTCATTCCCAATTGATAAATGGTCAAAGAATATGAACAGGCAATTACCAGATAAAGTAATAAAACTATTTATAGCTATATAAAATGCTTTGAATCACTATTAACTTGAAAAATGCAATTTAAAATAATTCTAAGGTATCATACCATACCTATCAGATTCACCAACAGGACAGAAAAGGAAAATGATAAATGTTGGAGGAAATGTGGGAAAAGTGATACATGAATGCACTGTTGGTGAAGTTGCAAATTGCTTCAACCTTCAAAGCAGTGGGAGGTGATATCTATTCCAACAGTGAACAATTTACTTAATGCAGTTGTGCAGATCCCCTCAGTTTTATTCTTTGAAAGTTTAATTTGATTTTTGGATATGTCCTGAAGTTACCCACAAGTAAATCTAGTGAATTAAGGTTCTTCATGATACCAGATAAAATTATTTGTGAACTTAAAAGAATGAAATAAGCTAGGTAGCACAGATGGGTTGAGGGCTGGGTCTGGAGTCAGAAAGATTTAAGTTTAAATCTGGTCCCAAGAACTTACTGACTGCGTGACCCTGGGTAAATCACTTTACCTGTATCTACCTCAGTTTCTTTAGCAGCAAAATGATGATAATACTAGATACTACCTCACAGGATTTTTGTGAGGATCAAATGAGATAATATTTGTAAAAGGCTTAATCTAGTTTCTATCAGTGTTTAATAAATGCTGGTTAGTTTCCTTTTATTATAATGTGAGAGACAATATCCTTCAGGTATTGATGATCTTCAAGGTCCCTTTTAGATCTGGTCTCTGTTATGGTGCTTTGTTTATTGCTTGCTTGATTCATAAACTGGATTTGAATATTTTAAAACAAAAGTTTCATATCTTCTACATCTGGTATATGGATAGAACATTCGCCATGGATTCATGAGACCTAGTTGGCACTCTGCCTCACATTCCTATTAGTTATATGAACATTGACAGCTCAACCCCTCAGTGTCAGTTTTTTTCACGTAAAAATGAGGATAATAATACAGGCATGATCTGCTTCACATGGCTATTGTAAAAGAAATAAGCATATTAAAGGTAAACTTTAAAGAATATCATAAATTTTATGAGGATCTGGGTGAAAGAAAAGATTTTCAATAAGTGCATAGCTCCACAAGAAGAGATCTTTGAATCTATCAATAAGTATTTATTTAGTGCAATTTGGTGCCAGATAGTCTGCTATAAATTTGGGACACAAAGAGAAAAGAAATCCCTATGCTTGAAAGGCTTACATTCTACTGAGAGAGAAAGAGAGACAGACTGACAGCATACACATAGTTACACACATATATTCTTGCTCACATACATCCACACTATATATAAATACACATGTATACATATATGCATTTATGTAGCTTTTTAAGTATGTATATATAAATAAATACTTGTTAGGGCCAGAAAGAGTGGGGGAAGCTGGTTTCAGAAACTACAAAACATCTCATGTAGGCGGTAGCTTTAGAAATGAGTTTTGAAGGGAGGCAAAATGAATTTAGACATAGGGAAATCTGTAAAATGGAAAGTCTTCATTAGAATTAGCATGCATTCCACAGCACTCATTTGGATTTGTAAGTTGGGGTTATAATTGCCAGAAAGCAGTTCAGTGACTTTCATTTCAAATTTCCATTAATGTTTAACACTTCACTTTTCATAGCTAAGGAAGCTTTTGATTGAGAGACCAACTGAGCCCATGTGGGATTTAGTAAGTCTCCTAAATGCATCCAACAGTAGATATCTAGTTTAGAAACTTTTTGAGGTTTTTTTTTTTTCTATCAATAGAAGGATTTTAAAAGCTAGAAAGCAAGAACATATAACATTCCTTTAGCCAAATTTACTTCAGCCCAAAATATCACAGGAGAATTGTCTTCCATTTTAAGATGCAGACATTTCTTCTCTGGCTAAACTTTTGTCCTTAGGTCTGGGGCAGAGCAAAGCCTATCACTACTTGTCAGGTGTATCCCTATAGATGGTCTGCAAAAGAACAGCAGACTCTCTTGAGAAAAGTGGTCAGATTAGCTGCTGAGCAATGAATAGAAGCTGAGTGTGCTTGCTGTGATAGGGAGGCAAGTCAATCCAGTCATATACTGGATGTGTGTAAGAAGAATAGGCATAAACAATTCATAATTGCCTACAGTCCCTTAAAGAGATTTTCTCTAGAGAAGAAATAAAGCAGCCAGAAGATTAAAGCATTATATTTGAGTTGGAACAGGGTTACTCTAAAATGGAAACTATTTATAACATTATTGATATTCCAGACACCCACCGTGTCCATAAAACATCAATACTGAAAGAACCTTAGAGTTCAACTAATCCAATCCCCTCATTTTTCAGATGGAAAAGCAAAAACCTAGGGTGATGAAATGATTTATCCAAGGTCACATTGTGAATTTGTAGCAGAATCTATATTATTCTCCAGAACGTGTTTCTTCCAGTTCAGCAATCTTTCTAAAATACCGTATTGTTTTTCTTGTTTGATTTGCTTTTTCTATAAGACCTAAACTCTACCCAATATCTCTCTTTGACTGATACCAGGAAAGATGAAACAGCTATAGTTCAGTGGTAAAAAACACTGGGCCTCGAGTCAGGAAAAACTAACTTCAAATCCAGCCTCAGACCTTTACTAGCTGTGTGATCCTGGCCAAATTACTTAACCCCTGATTTCCTGACAAAATAATCTACTGGAGAAGGAAATGGTAATCCACTACAGTATCCTTAAGAGAAAATTCCATTGATATCTATAAGGGCACAATGAGCCAGATATGGCTAAATGACTAAATAACAAAAATAAAGGTAAAATACTAAGTCATTAATACATTATAGAAAAGATAGTTATCTCATATTTTCCCTGCCTTCAGAAAAGAATGGAACAATGCTAGATTATAAACACCTTTCAGAAAAAAAGTGGATAGAACAAAAGGTCATGGGATAAAAGAAAGGGAAGATGATAGACTGAGAGAGAGAGAAACACAGAGAGAGAGAGAGAGAGAGAGAGAGAGAGAGAGAGAGAGGAAAAAAAGAGAAAAATATAATAATCTAGCTATAATTTTGGTAATAGGTATATGAATTTGGCAGAGGGAAGGGATATGATGGAGAACATAATGGTTTACTATATTGAAAGGAATGAAAGGAAATAAGAAGTCTTTGGCTTCACACGTGTCAAAGAAGAAAAGGGATGGGATTCAGGAAAGACTGAGAAGACAAATACCTTTAAATAAGCAAGCCATCATAATCTAAATTACAAATTGCATGACAATATTGAAACTAGGTTAATTTTCAAACTCAATTTCCTTCTCATTAGGTGAAAAGTAGGTTTGTTTGCAATTCAGCATTCTGTCAATTTGGGTCACTGAAACTTGACTTTCAGTTTTCTTTGGTTTTAAAATATGCCTGTTTGTGACCAATGATAGACTCCTGCGTTGATATTTTCAAGACTAGAGTTGAGGGTTTTTCTTTTAATAAAATACTTCCTTATATCACACACTTATAGAATACTATATCCATATATATATATCCATATACATACATG
>NW_025349239.1:0-7854 GCF_016433145.1 Gracilinanus agilis
ACACACACACACACACACATATATATATATGTGTATATATATATATATATGGAGAGAGAAAGAGAGAGAGAGAAAGAAAGAGAGAGAGAGAGAGAAAGAAAGAGAGAGAGAGAGAGAGATTTAAAGCAAAGGTCCTACCTATCAAATTGACTATGACAGAAAAGGAAAACGATAAATGTTGGAGGGGAAGAGGAAGAGGGGATGCAGGATAATTGGAATAATAATACACTGTTGATGGAGTTGCAATCTGATCCAACATTTCTGGAGAATAATTTGAAACTATACCTAAAGGATTCTAAGCCATTGGATATCCTTTGATCCATCAATACCATTACTAGGTCTGTATCCCAAAGAGAAACAAAAAAGGGAAAAGGACATATTTTTACAAAAATATTGACAAATTTTTTGTGGTACCAAAGAATTGGAAATTGAGGAATTGTCCATCAGTTTTGGAATGACTGAAGAAGTTGTGGTCTATTACAATTATATAAATAAATTGTGGTATCAGAAGTGACAAGCTGTATAATTTCAGAAAAATCTAAAAATATTTGCATGAACTGATGCAAAGTGAAATGAGCAGAACAAAAAATAAAAACACTAAAAAGTGACAGCAATATTTCTTGATGAACAACTGTGAATTATCTAGTGATTCTCAACAATGCAATAATCCAAGACAATTCCAGAGACTCAAGACTCTGCCCTCTGAGAAAGAACTGATGGAATCTGAATATAGACTGAAATATTTTCTTCCATCTTTTTTTTTTCACTTGAGCTCTCTTCCAGAAAATTTAAAAAAAATGGAAAACAGTTTTACGTGATTACACATGTAAAATTTATATCAGATTACTTGCTGTCTGATGGGTTGGGTATGGCAAACAGGAAGAATCAGAAGAAAAAGGAACATTTGGAATTCAAAAAAATAAAAATTTATGTTAAAAACTACCTTACATGCAAAAGGGGAAAATGTAATATATATTTTAAATTCAAGGATTCTATGTGAACTATAAAGTTAACTATATATGTTAAAAGTGGTAGGAGATTTTAAGTCAAAGACATCCTTCAGTTAAAAGTATTTATTAAATAAGCAGCATATCCAATAAAATAAAATAAAATAAAATGCCGCTGTTTTTCACATGGAGGTATCTGATGCCTGATAGCCATTATCAAGTCAGAACCAGAACTTATTGACCTATTGATATATAATGGTGGCAGCAGCAGCATTTGACCATTTTGAAATTCACTCATTAGTAATTCACTCTTTTTTTTAAAACCCTTGTACTAAGGTGTATTTTCTCATAGGTGGAGGATTGGTAAGGGTGGGCAATGGGGGTCAAGTGACTTGCCCAGGGTCACACAGCTGGGAAGTGGCTGAGGCCAGGTTTGAACCTAGGACCTCCTGTCTCTAGGCCTGACTCTTACTCCACTGAGCTACCCAGCTGCCCCAGTAATTCACTCTTTATCTGAGATATACTCAAGTAGTGACTTTCATTTTAATTCAAATCAACAAGCAATTAATTAATCAATTTTTATATATGCTGGGAGTCTTGAGATAAAAAGGCAAATAAAATTTTACTTTAATTTAACATTATATCAAGGCAATTTTCATGGGGGTTATTTACTTTATAGGGAGGGAGAGAGAGTTTTTGGTCAGGGATGTCTAGATGTTTGTTCCCATTGGTTATCACAAGCAGGAAGACATTAGGTCTTGGCTTGTGAATCAAATGGGATCCATTTAATTTAAAATTGAAAACAGACAAATTAGAATGAGGAACTTCCTTTTCTAATGTAAGTCTATATGTTTTGTTCTTCCTCCTTCCACCCACACCCATAATGTCTATAGAAGTCAGAAAATGATTTTATTTTAATTTTATATCTCCAGTACTTGGCACATAGTAAGAACTTGAATACTTTTTTTAAAAATTCAAATTATCAGGGGCAGCTGGGTAGCTCAGTGGAGTGAGAGTCAGGCCTAGAGACAGGAGGTCCTAGGTTCAAACCTGGCCTCAGCCACTTCCCAGCTATGTGACCCTGGGCAAGTCACTTGACCCCCATTGCCCACCCTTACCAATCTTCCACCTATGAGGCAATACACCGAAGTACAAGGGTTAAAATAAATTCAAATTATGCTGCCTTTCATTAAGACAAATTAGTTATCAAGTGACTGATAGAGCCAGAATTCCTAATATTTTTAAATTTTTGTTTAATTGATTAATTAAGAAAATTTTTCCATGGTTACATGATTCATCTTCTTTCCCTCCCCTCCTCTTGTAGCCAATTCACAATTTCACTGGGTTTTACAGGTGTCATTGATCAAGATTCATTTCCATATTATTGATATTTGCATTAGGGTGATCCTCTAGAGCAGGAGTCAGCAACCTATGGCTCTCGAGCCATATCTGGCTTCACATCCTTACCAGCCAGTCTGGGCAGAGCCCCAGGATGTACCACAGGGGGCCCTTCAGCCCCTGCCCCATATTCCAGCACCTTCTGCCTCCATCCTCCTCCTTCCGCAGGCATTTATGGCTCTCACAGCCTAAAAGGTTGCCAACCGTTGCTCTAGAGTCTACATCCCAAATCATATCCACCCATGAGATCAAGTGGTTGTTTTTCTTCTGTGTTTCTACTCTCACAGTTCTTTCTCTGGATGTGGATAATGTTCTCTCTCATAAGTCCCTTAGAAGTGTATTGGATCACTGCATTACTGCTAGTAGAGAAGTCCATTACATTTGATTGTACCACAATGTATTTGTCTCTGTGTATAAGGTTCTCCTGGTTCTGCTCCTTTCACTCTACATCAATTCCTAGAGGTCATTCTAGTTCACATGGAATTTCTCCAATTCATTATTACTTTTAGCAATATAGTATTCCATCACCAACAGATACCACAATTTGTTTAGCCATTCTCCAATCAAAGGGAATCTCCTCAGTTTCCAATTTTTTGTCACCACAAAAAACGTGGCTACAAATATTTTTATACAAGTCTTTTTGCTTATGCTCTTTTTGGGGTATAAACCAAGCAGTGCTATGGCTGTATCAAAGGGCAGGCAGTCTGTAAAAGCCCTTTGGGCATAGTTCCAAATTTCCATACAGAATGGTTGGATCAATTCACAACTCCACCAACAATACATTGATGTCCCTATTTTGCCACAACCCCTTCAACATTTATTACTTTCCTTTGTTCTTAGCTAATCTGCTAAGAGTGAAGTGGTACCTAAGAGTTGTTTTGATTTGCATTTCTCTAATTATAAGAGATTTAGAACACTTTTTAATGTGCTTATTGACAGTTTTGATTTCTTTATTTGAAAATTGCCTATTTATGTCCCTTCCCCATTTATCAATTGGGGAATGGATTGATTTATTTTACAATTGATTTAGCTCCTTATAAATTTGACGAATTAAACCTTTGTCTGAGGTTTTTGTTAAAAATATTTTTCCCAATTTGTTGCTTCCCTTCTAATTTTGGTTGCATTGGTTTTGTTTGTCAGAATTCCATAGTGTCCCCCAGAACTCTAAGAGAGGGCGAAGTTAAAGGCAGTTGGAGTCCTGGTTTAAAAGTCAGGTCACCCCTTTTGCTGGGTCCTGAATCTTTGCTCTTGGCTCAGAGCAGAGGAACACTCTGGGTAGCTTGGGGGCTAAGAAAGTCTCTGGCAGCCAGGTCTGCTTTATTTTGTTAGACCTTCAAGCAAGACCACAGTCTACCTTAGTTTAGCTATTTAGGTTTAGAAAAAAAGAATATTTAGAGGCTTAGATAGGAGGTCAGCCATTCAAGATACATTCTCCCCTTTGGGGGGAGGGGCTGCTTATTTGACATAGCTGTTTTTGATAGCTTCCCCTTACCTATCATTCCTAAACCATTTCCCCCCTTCCTAATCCCAGATATCATTAAACCCTTATCATCTAGGAACAGTGTCTGGAAACAGATAATTTGGGGAAATACTCATATCCTCCATAAGCCAAGTTCCTCTTAATAATGGCTCTGAAGTTGATCTTAACTTCTGAGCCAGCAGACTGCTCATAAAACATCAAGCCTCACCTATTTTATCCTGTGGGGAAGTAATACAGAGAAAGATATTATCATAAAGGTTTAGTCTTTACCATTATCACCTTGAATCCTGAATTTACCAAGCCAGTTCCAGCCTCCATAGTTTAACTGAAAGAAACAGTAACTGATTTTAACAGCTCACTGAGTGGGGGCTGAAGAAGATTCTACTCCCTCACTTTTTCCCATCCCATCTCTTCAAGTCTGCCTCCTTCTCCAAAGACCAGGGACTGGGGTGACTCCATTTCCACTGACCCTAATCTTACAGTTTCCCCAATCCTACAAGAGCCTTAACCATTAAAAAGATGAAATTTATTTTTTTCTCTTAGAAGCAATAGGGAACAGGTTAATGTTCTTGAGAAAGGAAGAAGCATGGCCACATTCAGACTTTAGGCATATCAGTTTGGCAAACAGGTAGAGGATGGACTGGAGAAAAGAGAGAACAGATACTTGGCAAGCCAATTTTAAGATAGATTAAATTACTTGAGGAAAAAATAGATTATGTTACATTTTAGGTCAGGATTGTTCATTTGTATATATTTCTGCTGACATTAGGCTGATTCAAAACCTCTGAACCTTATCAGATGAACTGAATAGATCTAATTTCTCCACTTTAAGTTAATTATTTCATTGTTTTTGTTGTTTTGGACAGTTGCGTATTGAATTTTTACTATACATATGTTTTAATGCTCTCTTTTACTGTTTTAACTTTCTTGTTTGAGAATCAATATCATTTGTTGTGGCTTAAGAACATTCAAAGTGAAGTGTCAGTTTTGGGGGTTGTTATCGATTCCTTTGTATTTCTTTTTCAGTCTTTTTTTTCAGGCCTGCCCAACTCTTCATGACCCAATTTCAGGTATTTTTGGCAAATACACAGGAATAGTTAGACTTTTTTTTTCTCCATCCCATTTTGCAAAAGAGGAAATGGGGGAAAATATAGTTAAATGACATGCCCAGGGTAATAGAGCTAATAAGTTTCAGAAGCCAGGTTTGGATTGAGGAAGATGAATAAATTTTACTCTATTCTGGCATTTTATCCACTATACCAACTATCTGCCCTCTGTGCCATTTAACTTCCCTAAAGATTTCTTTAAATTTCTGCGCAGACTTTTGAAATATGGGAAGACAACAGAAAAGATCAGTTGAAAGGAAAAACAAGGTTCTGGGTTAAGATGGCAGCAGAGTAAAAAGCAGCTGCTTAACTTCTACTAACCAACACATATAGGACTCCTCAAAAAGACATAAAAACAAATCCAGAGGAAAAAAGTGACTCCACAACAGGGAGCAGGGTTGAAGGTACGTGGAATCAGGGCATTTCCATGCTATAAAGGGGTGAAACATATCTCATTAAAACACAATTTGAACAACCCCCTCCCCCACCCCACACCACCTACAGTGCCAAAGCCAGCACACAAGAGTTAGAGTGAGCTTGGGGCACCCATTAATTCTTGGCAGCTACCTGCGGTCACCAGGGCCTGTTCCTGAGAGCAGCAAGACTTAAGACCCCAAGAGGCTAAAGAAAGTGTGGACTTTGAACACAGACCCTGAGCTCAGGCACAAGAGCATGATCTTGTGTCCACGTATCCTGAGAGCAGGAGAGGACTCAGATCCTGAGCACAGAAGGGGACCTTGAGTGGTGACATAGTGCAGAGGGATGCATGACTATGGAAACAGCTCCCTGAGACTGTTAAAGGAACCTCAGACAGAAGAACAAGCAAGGGGACTACCACAAGGATTGACCCTGATAACAAATAGACCTGAGACTTCAGGATCCTAGAGAGATCAAACAGACCCTGGGTGTGAGGATAAACCTAAAAGGGTGCAGGGCTAACAACGGCAAGCCAGAGACAAGAACCCCAAAAGAGAAAGATCATGAAGAAGAAATCTGTAACACTGGACAACTTTTACAGAGAGAAAATCCAGACAACAGAGCAAACAGCAGAGGAGAACAAACAAGTAATGACATCCAAACATTCCCAAAATAATGAAAACTGGTCACAAGCTATTGAAGACTTCAAATCTGAGATGATGAGAAAGATGGAAGAGATCTCCCAAGAAAATAACAGTTTAAAAGGCAGAATTTCACAATTGAAAAGTGAGGCAAGTCAATTGAAGACCAGATATGACCAGATTTAAAAGGAAAACCAAACGATTATAGCCTAAAAACCAAAAGATTATAACAAAAAACCATCCTTAAATGCTAGAATTGAGCAATTAGGAGCTAATGATCTCTCAAGACAGCAAGAACAAATAAAACAAAATCAAAAGACTGATAAAATAGAAGGAAACATGAAATATCTCAATGAGAAGTTGACAGATCAAGAAAACAGGGCTAGAAGAAACAATCTGAGAATCATTGTTCTCTCTGAAAAAGCAGAAATTAATAGACATCTGGACTCCATACAAAAAGAAATTATTCAGCAAAATTGCCCTGAAGTTCTACAACAAGAGGGCAATATATACATTAAAAGGATCCTAGATCACCCTCTTCACTAGACCCAGAAAAGACAACACACAGGAATATAATAGCCAAATTCAAGAGCTTCCAAGTAAAAAAAAATCTTTCAAGAAGCCAGAAAAAGACAATTCAAATATCAAGAACCACCAATCAGGATCACACATGATCTGGCAGCCACCACATTAAAAGACCTCAAGGCTTGGAATATGATATTCAGAAAGGCAAGAAAACTGGGTCTGCAACTAAGGATCACCTACCCAACAAAACTAACTATATACTTCCAGGGGAAAGTTTGGGCATTCAACAAGATAGAAGATTTCCAAGTATTTGCACAGAAAAGACCAGGAATAAATGGAAAGTTTGATATCCAACTACAAAAATCAAGAGAAACATGAAAAGGTAAATAAGAAACAGAGGGGGAAAAAGGAAAACTTTTATTTTTTTAAAATTTGCCTCTTTAAGGGCTTCAATAAGATTAAATTATTTGTATTCCGTTGTGGAGAAATGT
Organism: Gracilinanus agilis; assembly: GCF_016433145.1. Taxonomy (NCBI): domain Eukaryota; kingdom Metazoa; phylum Chordata; class Mammalia; order Didelphimorphia; family Didelphidae; genus Gracilinanus; species Gracilinanus agilis. Next base: position 7,006 of record NW_025349239.1, read on the forward strand.
TATGTATAATTCTCGGTAGTGAACTCTATTCACTATCATAGTATTCACTAGTTTAGTAATCAGAAGAATTATTCATAGGGAGAGGTTGGAATACTAAATGGTCTAAGATGATATGAGGGGTAGGAAAGAGGGGAGTGAATTGCAAAGGGCACGAAGAGAAACTTCAATGAATACGAAAAATAGGATAATCTATTACACACAAAGAGGGCATGGGAAGGGTTAGGGATGAATACTATTATAAGAAGGAGAGGAAAATAGCATTAAGAAGTAATATTTAGGCTTCCGGGTTAAGATGGCGGCAGAGTAAGAAGCAGCTCTTAACCTCTCCTGACCGAAACATACAAAACTCCTCAAGGGGACATAAAAACAAGTCCAGACGAACGGAGGAACCCCACAACAGGGCACAGCATGGAAGGTACGTGGAATCGAGACATTTCCAGGCTAAAAAGGGCTCTCACTCAATCGCGAGCTGAGCAACCGCCCCACCCCCACCCCCTCCACACTCACCTATAGCTCCGAACCCAGCTAAAAAGAAATAGAGCAAGTTTGGGGCACCCATCGAGTCATCAGCAGCTCCGGGACCTGTTCCTGACAGCAGCAAGACTTAGGACCCCATTAAGTCAAAAAAAGCACGCGAAATCTGAGCGCGCGCGCCGGAGCAGGATGCTGGGCGCGCAGAATGCAGGCTGAGTAGAGGCGTGGGTGGAGGCAGAACTAAGCCTAAGTGGGGAACCAGTGCAGACGGGTATACGACTGTGGAAGCAGCGCCCTGAGACTTGTAAAGAAACCTCCAGCAGAGGATCAAGCAAGAGGGCCCACCAGGGGGCTTGACCTTGGAAAAAACCAGAA
>NW_025349240.1:0-1053 GCF_016433145.1 Gracilinanus agilis
ATATACTATTTTTAAAACATAAGTAATAATTTAATCAAATTTATTAAATAATAAAAAGCAGGCCAGTGAAAAAAGAGGATCCAGCTACATCTGGCCAGCAGCTCACCATCCAGCTAACCACATACCTACTCACTCCAGAATTCCAAGAGAAAAAGCTCCATTTCCTCCCTGCACTCTAATTTATCTTCTTTGTGATGTCTCTTTCCCAACCCTCTTTGATTAAAGCACTCCAACTGCAGTCTGGACAAGAGGCAGTCTTCCAGCCAGGAGTATGTTTAGAATGGCCACAGAGTGGACACATCCATTTTTCTCTGCAATATTATCTTGGGAGGCTTATTTACAAATAAACAAAAAGCCTGTCTCCACCTCTTATTCAGCAAAGGAGTGGAGAAAGTTGTAGTTTCAATCTTAAGATTAAACTTTTTCCTCTTTAAAATCCAAAGGTTGCCTTGGGTTGCCAAAAAAGGGATGAGGGCTACTGTTAAATTTCCACAACACCTTTCTGGACCAAACAAACAAAAAGCAACAAAAACTGAGGCCCAGAGAAGAGAAATTACTTTGGGATAGCCTCACCATTTTGGTTCATTTACAAGGCAGCACAATACAATTAAAAGAACAATTGGATTTTAGAGTAAGAGATCAGGAATCAAATTCCCATTATGTCAATTATTATCTGTGTGACACTGGGCAAATCACATAGCCCCTTTTGGGTTTCTGTTTGCTCATATGAAAGTAGGGGTGGGATGGAGTTGGTTTACAGGACCCCTGAGGTCTCTTCCAACTCCAAATCTATGATCCTTTGGTCTTATAAGGCCCAGAAAGTTGAAGTGACTTGCTTAAAGTCAAACTACTAAAGAGTGGCAAAGACAAAACTTGAAAGTAGGTCTTTTGGCTCCCAGTCCTGTGTCCTTATTTCTATACTACATTGCCCCCATAAGAACAAAATGGGAAACTTTAAAATGTACAAATTAGAGTTCACACTCTTGCAAAATAACTGTCTCTGGCTCAAAGAGTGTGGGTTGCTAAATTCCATTTGTAGCCAAGTGTCATGAC
>NW_025349241.1:0-4869 GCF_016433145.1 Gracilinanus agilis
GAGAGAGAGAGAGAGAGAGAGAGAAGGATGGGATGGGGAGGGATGGGATGGGATGGAGGAGGGAGGGAAACAGAGGGGTAGATTATAGATGATAGATAAATTGATAGAATGATGGATAGAAGAATGGATGGATGGGCAAGTAGTTAAGCAGATAGGTAAGCAGATACACACACATGGATATACTCACACTCTGGTGGGCTGATCCAGGGGACTGCTTGTCCAACTCCATGTCATTATTTGGGCAGCACACACACACACACACACACACACAAATCTTGGACCTCAGTACCTGGATCGTGGACAGCTCTGCTGACAGACAGTGAGCAGGGCCCAGAACTGATGGGGAAAGAGGGAAGGGGTGGGGTGCAGAATCATGTTTGAGAAGCCCTGCAGGGCTTTTGACGGTGCCAAGATGCTCCCTACTCTAACACTCATAATCTTCCAGTGATGCTAGGTGGCTGTGAATCATGGAACAAAATCTTAGAGGAATCAAAATTGCAGGTGACCCAAAACGGAAGGAAAAGACCCATGGGAGGAATCAACAAGCTGTAGCATATTACCAGAGATGATAGGTATCCAAGTGGAGATAAAGGCATGGGGACCATAGAATTTGGAGCAGGAAAGAGACTTAGAGAACTAGTACACTGGACCTGTAGTTAAGAAGATCTGAGTTCAAAGTTTAGCCTCAAAAGCTTACTAGCTGTGTGACTCTGGTCAAATCACTTAGCCTCTGTCTGCCTCAATTTCCCCATTTGTAAAATGGAAATAATAACAGCACCAAACCTCCCAGGATAGTTGTAAGGATTAAACTATATGGACCCATCTCAAATACCTTAGTGCAGTTATAAGCTATTGAGTTTATTAAAGAGCTATTAATAAATAAAGTTAATAGATTTCAATCTTTTTTTTTACACCCTTAACTTCTGTGTACTGGCTCTTAGGTGGAAGAGTGGTAAGTTTGGGCAATGGGGGTCAAGTGACTTGCCCAGGGTCACACAGCTGGGAAGTATCTGAGGCCAGATTTGAACCTAGGACCTCCCGTCTCTAGGCCTGACTCTCAATCCACTGAGCTACCCAGATGCCCCAATAGATTTCAATCTTACCAAGACTTTGGGGACAGCTTGCGTTTGTAACCCTGACTTCTGTGGCCCCCTGCCTCTGACCTGAGGACCATGTATGTCACATGTTGTCCCTTCCCCAGCATTCTCCAGCACCTTTAAAGGGTCTGCGGTGTGTTTAGGCTCCCTACAAATGGCTCCAGCCCTTAGTGATGCTGTTTCCTAAGCTGTAGAGGGTGGTTCCTTACCCCCAAGTTCCATGTTATGACTAAGAATCCAGCTAAGCTTTTACAGGGAAATTCTTACTCAAAGGTCCCATCACAAATACATAGATTCAGTCCCCCACTGTGTGGGAGGCATAATTCCCCCTACCTCAAACTACACCATCTCAGGCTCTGGGGAAAAGAAGGGGTTTGGGTTCATGGCTCAGCTCGGTTCCCCTAGAGCACAATCTCATTTCCAAGTCCAAACTCTCCTCTGGTTTGAATCCCGCTCACCCTGGCTTCTCCCAGCTCCTCTGCAGGTCTGACTGGCCACCCCAACCTACCTGCCATCCTGGCTTCAGGTTCACAGTGGCTCCCATGCAAAGGTCCCATAGGGATCGCCTGTGGAAGCCGAACTCCCCAGAGCAGAAACAAGCATCCCCAGGTCATGTCTGAGAGAAAGGAGAGCCCCTCCTTTCTCGCCAGGTTGGTTCATGGTGCCCTTGCTGTGGATAGGCTGAGATCTTCTTCTGGACCCAGCAGAAAAGAGAGGGAATGGTTCCCTCTCACCTATGCTGAAGGACTCGGGTGGTCAATCAAAAGGGGTTACCCAGCATCCCTGTCATGGGGGACACGACACGACATCACAGCTCCGTGTTAGGCAAACTGGGCATGCTGACAAGACTCCCCAAAGACACCTCTCTGTTAGGAGAACTGGGAATGCCCAGATAATCCTGGGTGGTTTAGCCTACACACTCTAAAGCACCATAGAGCCCAGCTACCACTATTACTGTTGTTTGGTAGAACTTCTTCATTTAAAAGAGGAGGCCAGCAGAGAAATTGGCTACTGAAGGGAAGCCAGGCAGGGAGTCTCAGAAATGGGAGTCAAATCCGGATGACCTTCTAGTTCCAACTCATGCTCTCTCTGTCTTGTCCATCTGCCCTGCCCCACTCAGGATGTGACAAGAACACAAGATGGAGTCCACCAGGGACCAAAAGTGAGGAAAAATAAGGAGGATGGCTGGGTGCTCACAGCCCATGAAAAGCACAAACCAAGCTTCCAGCGCCTGCAGTCAATCCCCTAAGGAAAGAGGTGGATGGAAATCAGGCAGGATGAGATGAAGTGGTGAGTGGGGAGAGGATGGGGAGGTTCATCAGTAGAGGGAACGTCCATTTGTGGTCTCTGGAGCCAGAAGATCTAGAGTAGGATCAAATCCTGCTTCTTATGGTTATTCCTTATGGGACTTTAGGCAAGTTGCTTCACTGGCCTTAGTTTCCTCATCTGTAAAATGAGGAAATCAGACAAGATGACTTCTGAGGCCCCTTCCAGCCCTAGGAAGTGGTTGTGTATGGGATATAGCAAAGGACCAGAATGTCCCAACTAGACACACAGGAGAGCTGGATAAAGTTTCTTGACCTTGCCAGGGACTGATGTCCTGGATTAAGGGGTGGGAATAGGTGTGGAACCAGATGACCCTTCGAGCTTCATTTCAACCTTGAGACTCTCCCATCTGTGATTCTAGGATATTGTTCATTTGTTTTTAGTTGTGTTCAACTCTTCAGGACCTCATTTGGGCTTTTTGTTTGTTTGTTTGTTTTTGGCAAAGATACTGCAGTGGTTTGCCATTTCCTTCTCCAGCTCATTTTACAGAAGAGAAAACTGAGGCAAATAGGGTAAAAAGATTTGCTCAGGATTATGTAACTAATAAGTACCTGAGGCCAAATTTGAATTTGAGAAGATGAGTTTCCCTGACTCCAGGTCTGGCACTCTATCCACAGTCCCACTAGGCTATTGGGAATATCCATGTTTGGAGATCAGGATTATTCCCTGAATTATAGGGGGTTGAGAGCGGAATAGGACCTCAGTATCCTTTTCCTTCACGCTGTGCCTGAGCAAGACTCCATTCTACAGCATCTTTGACAAGAGGTCATCCCAGCCTCTTCTTGAAGACCTGCAGGGATGGAAAACCTGCTACCTTTCCAAGCAGCTCATTCCACTCTTGGATTGCTCTACCTAAATGTTTAGAAGTTATTTCTTAGAAACGGACTATTTCTTGAGTAAACAGACCAGGCCAGGCACAAGATCAAGGGAAAATCCAAAGTGTAATTATCCTGCTAATGAGCTTTGAGCCAGCTTTGGTGCCTCCTTGGGCCAGCACAGGGGGCCCTTAGCAGGCCTGCCAGAATCTGCCTCTCAGCAGCTTCCCATTCCTGTTCTTTGTTCTGCCCTCTGGGGCCGAGCAGAACCAAGCTAATCCATTTTCCACATGGAAGCCCTTCTACTATGTGAAGATAGTGATCTTACCCAACTGCCTTCTTCTCTAGAATAAACATTCTCTGTCCATTGATCAGTCCTCAAACAATAAGACTTCTCAAACTCTACAACCGCTCTTTTCTGAATGTGTTCCAATGTCCTTCTTAAACTGTGGCCCTTAGGAAAAACAATCTAGGCAATTAGGGTAGAAGACAATGGAACTCTTATCTATTTCACCAATCAATCAATAAGCATTTATTTGGTGTGCACTGTATTTTAGGGGCTATTCCATGCACTGATATATGTCCAATATAAATCCTTTTTCTATTACCCGGGAGACTTTGATGACTCAGGAGCTTAAACCCAAAGAGGCTGGGTCTGTCTGGGTCTTCCCCCTAAGCTAAGGACTACAACAGAACAAGCCTTCGCAGTCAGTCAAAACCCAGAAGAGATGCCCTAGACCCAGCTCAAAGAGGAAGGGACATCTCCTCTTGGACTTATTCTTATGCAGAAAAAATAATTTTTTTTAAAAACTATCCCAGAGGTGTAGAAGTATGGGAGAATAGGAGGAAGAGGAGGAATGCATTGACCAACTTTTTCAGCCTTCATAAATTAGGACCTCACTGTTTCTTGCTCCCACCCTCTTCATTCTTCAGTCTTTATCTTTGCTTCTTCTCAATTGCCTTCCTCTTCTCCACCATAGTCTTAATATGAAAACAGAGGTCTAGGTTATGGTGCTGGCACAGAGAGAAGGATGAACCTGAGGCCAGGCTCATTAACATGGTAATTGCAATTTTATTTCACTTTGGTTCTGCTCCAAGCCTTGTCTGTTTACTTCAGGCATGGTCTGCTTCTAAAATCTCTGATGACCTAACATTCTCTACAAGAAAAGGAGTGCATGGTTTTTTTGGAGGGAGAAAAAGGGGAGTTATTTTATTCATGTATAATTGCAGAATTTCTTCCTTTGCTGATATGACAATGTGTTTTATTGGAAAGATCTCTGGATTCAGAGTCAAAAGACAAGAATTCAATCCCAGTTCTGCTAGACACCTTCTTTGTAAAACGGAACCCTTGGACCAGGTTACTTCAGTGTTCTCTTTCAGTCATGATCATCTATGAAGCTAAGACAGGATAATGTGGGGGTCCCAGATGCTGGAGCAGACAAGTGGAGGAGATATTTGGGGGCTACAGAGCTGAGGGGGAAACTCCCTCAGAATATACTGTGTCAGTGGTTTCTTGTGGGTCTGGCTCTGCTCCCATACCATGACATCAGACATGGACAGAATTTGAAAACTTCAGTCATTTTTATAGGATCTGTAAGAAAGAAAATTTAGGTATTATATATATATATATA
>NW_025349242.1:0-4093 GCF_016433145.1 Gracilinanus agilis
AGCCTCGGAGCCGAGCGGGCTGCGGTCCCGGGACTAGGCTGCGGAGGGGGTGCGCGGGGGGATTTCTGCCACCGCCCTCCTGAGGAGCCGCCGCCGGAGCCAGCCACAGGGGAATCAGCCAGGGAGAGAGTGAGTGAGTATCCTGGGGAGCCCAGCCCCTCCGCGCCCCGCCCCGTCCCGCCCCGCACCCCGCGCCCCGCATGGGCCTTAGAGCGCGCTCTCCGCCCGGGGCCGGGGTCTGCGGGTGGCCCTCTCCCGCCCTGATCTGGAGGCGCCCGGCCCATTGCTGGGCAGCTGCTTGGCGGCTGGAGCTCCCTCCACTTAGCACTCAGCACAATGCCTGCCACCCAGAAGGCGCTTCCGAAGTGCTTCTTGACTTGACTTACCTTTGGCCACCGGCAGAGTCACCGGAGAGCCGGAGCCGAGGGGCCTCCCCGGACGTGTCTGCTCACTCCACCCACAACAAACGCACGTGGGCAGCGGGCCGGGGCCCAGGCACGGCATGCACCCCACCCAGGACACACGGTCGGCATGCCCGCGCCGGGCCCCTTCCACGGGCGAACCCAACTGCTTCCCAACACTCCCTGGGGATCTCCTAGCACGCCGGGCCTTCGCTTGTCTCCATTCGGCCCCGGAGCCTTTGTTTGGAGTGAGGAGGCCCCAGAGCCCGGGATGCTGCTTTGACTAAGGAGAAGGCAAAAAAAATAGGGGCACGTTCGAGTGGTCCAGGCTTCCCTGGCCTGACTTAGCGGGGAGAGAGCCAAGCGAGACGGTAGAAAGAAAAGCAGTCAAGAAAGCCTTTCTCTTTTCGGGGAAAGACTTCCGAGGCTGCAGTGGCCCCAGGAGAGGCTCGAGGCTGGAGGCTTGGCCCAGAGCCTTTCCTCCCCGTGGCTGGCGGGCGCACTGGGGGCATCAGAAGGACGTGACCAGTCTCTCTCTAACTCTATTGTTTTCCCATCTGATGGGCTTTGGAAATGCCGAATATCTGCCCCATTCGAGATTGTCCCCCAAAGTGGGACCGCTTGGCCACCCCAGAGATGGGCGCCTCTCCCTTCTTCCCTTCTCTGCACCCTCTCCCCAGGCCTGGAGGGCAGGCGCCATGCATGCCACCTTCTCCCTCTCCTTGTGAAGGGCTCGGGTCTACCGGGAAGATGGCATAGTCAGCCCTAGCCTGCTCAGTTCCGGGGAGCCTGGGCTTTGGAGGGTCACAGATGCAGAGAGGTCTCTAGAATCCCTCTAGTCTGGCCCTCTCGTGCTGTAAGGAGGAAAGTGAGGGACACAATCCCGGGCAGCTGTCTGATTCAATCGCTTTATTTTCCAGGTGAGGAAACAAAAGTCCCCTCCCACATAGGCTCATAGAGAGTTAGAGGTGGGAGGGTCCTTAGAGACCAATCTGGTCCAAGCTCCCCATTTTACTGGAGAGGAGCCTGAGGTCCAGAGATAGAATCATTGGCTCCTGAATGTAGACCTCAGGGGGAAGCCATTTAATCGCACCTCTTCATTTCACAGATAAGGAAACTGAGTGAGGTCCAGAGAGGTCATCCAGTCCAACCTAGACAAAGAAATTTAGGCACAGGTGACTGATCCAAAGTCACCCGGATAGTAAATAGGAGGACTGAGGCTCAGTCCCAGGCCCCCCGGCTCCAAAACTCTTCCACTGAGCTATGCTATTCTCAAGCTCCTACAAGTAGTGACCCAGGTGGACCTGGGACTGATGCTCTCAGATTGCAGTCAGGTTGGGAGGTGGAGAGAGAGATGAATCTGGTTTGCTGTAAAACCTGGAATTAAAATGAGATTTTGAGAGTGAGACCTTGGAGCCCCCTCAAGTCATCGGCGGGCAGCCAGGGAGCACAGATAGGCTGTTGTCCGTTTGCTAGTCCTTGGGCCGCTTCATCATTAGTAACAAGTGTGGGCTGAACCGATTGAGAGCGACTTGGCCCACGTTACCTGATTGCTGGGTGGCAGAGAGTCAGGACTCCTGTCTCCCAGGCCTCCGCTCTTTGCCCTGTTTGCCTGAGCTCTCAGCCTGGCAGAGCATCTGTGCCAACTCCACATACTGTGGCCTGGGGCAGAAGAGCGGAAACAAAGGAGCTAATTCAGATGAGAAGCTGCGCCCTCCCATTATCCACGCTAAAAAGTGTTCTTTATTCCTTGGGAAATGAGAGGTTTAAGTAATTTTGCAAAGGGAGCCGCCCCTTCTCTCCGTGCTTTCCTCTCTGGAATAGAGAGTTAACTTTCAGATGGCTGCTTTCTCCCATCTCTGTGCTGCCCGAATATCTTTCTCTGAGGCTGAGCATCAGCTTTAGACAGCCTCGGCTGGGTGGAAAGTGTTTCCCTCCAGAGTCAACAGCTGGAGGACAAAGCATGGTTTTTGTTGGGTATTCTATCTGCTTTCATTAGCAAAAGGTAGGCAGGGCTGTAACCTTAGAATCCTCCAATTGGCATGTAAACTTCTTGAGGGCAGAGACTGCCTTATTTTGCATTTCTATCCCAGGTGCTTAAGCCCAGCCTCTTCTGAGCTTATTCATTCATCCCTTGGTTCGCAGCTGTCTATTTCGGGGAATTGTCGCTCTTTTTTTTTGTATTTGCATTTGCCCTTTGGCAATTAGCTTGAGGAAGCCCAGGGACCCTTTCTCGGAATCCCGTTTTTAAATGCATAAAATAAAGAGGGAAAGTTTCATAGAAACAGAGGTCGATTTTCCCCCCAAGAATCCCTCGGTGGTCCAGCTCCCTAATTTGGCAGAGGAGGAAACAAGCTCTCAGGAGTAAGGAAAAGGCATGGTGACCTGGATCCAGTCAGGAACTCAGGTGCAGATACTGACTGGCTGTGGAACCCAGGGGAAGTCCCTTGGCCTCTGTCTGCCTCAGTTTCTTCTCTATAGAAATGGGGATAATCATAGCGTCTAACTCCCAAGGTGGATATAAAGAGCAATAAGAGAATATTTGTGAAGTGCTACAGAAATGCTAACCATAATGAGAATTATGATGATTGTGCAGTGTATAGAAGGATGACCGACCTCGTCATTGGGAAGAAATGGCTTAAAAACAAAACTGCTTTCTTGGACACATACTGGTTGTGTGACTGTGACTAAGTCAGTCCCTGGACTTCTCTGAACCTCAATTTCCTCGTCAGTAAAATGGAGATAATAACAGCATTCACCATATTCTTGCCAGGATTAAATGAAGTGCTTTGCAAACCTTAAAGCTCAATGCTTTTCTTTTCATAGGATCATAAATTTTAATCCAAGGGGTATCTGGGGAAGTCATCTTATTCAGTTTCCTTTTATATATCAAGAAACAAAGGCCCAGGGAGTTTCAGTAACTTGACCAAGGTCACACAGGTGCTAAACATCACAGTTGTAATCTGAACCCAGGCCTCCAGACTCTAAAGTCAGTTCTTTTGCTAATGGACCTGTCCAACTCCCTCCATCTTCAGATGAGGACACAGGCCTGGTAGGAAGGAAACTTGGAGGTCATCTAGTCCGCACTTCATTTTATATAGGAAGTGATGTGCCTCAGATCACACAGGAAATATCTACAGAATCAGGATTGGAACTGAGGTCTTCTACTCCAAATGCAAGAAGTGCCCTCTGCTTTCTGAAAAAGAATACATACCCCCGCGCCAGGCCTATCTTAATATGTACTTTTCCAAAGGGGGCTGGCATGTAAAATTTGACACTTGACTGTTTAAAGCCAAATGGATGGCTGGGCTGCGTGTCCCCCTTTATATTCCTTAGGGGCTGTTTAAAAGGTTCCTCTGAGGGTCACTTTTAGCTCAGTCAAGAGTATGTCCTTTAAATATAGTTGGTTTTTTTTTCCTCCACATTTCTGCCAAATCTCTGGAAGCCTTTGGCCACCTGACTTCTCATGTGATGTGAAGCTCTTCACTGAGCACTTTCCAGGTGGAGATCTTTCTTTCTTCTTTCCTTCTCTTTCTTCTTTCCTTCTCTTTCTTTCTTTCTTCTTTCCTTCTCTTTCTTCTTTCCTTCTCTTTCTTTCTTTCTTTCTTTCTTTCTTTCTTTCTTTCTTTCTTTCTTCCTTCCTTCCTTCCTTCCTTCCTTTCTTCTTTCTTTCTTTCTTTCTTTCTTTCTTT
>NW_025349243.1:0-2468 GCF_016433145.1 Gracilinanus agilis
AATATATATTATAATATTAGTGCACAGCTAAGGCAAGGAGTCATTCTACCTAGCTAGAGAGTTTACAAAAGGCAGCAGAATGGGTAAGGTTGCAATTATCCTTTTTACTCTTTTATTTCATGCTGATTTGAGGTCCGTGATTCCAGACAACTATCTAACTTGGGATTAGAAAGTTTCTCATAGCTCCAATTTGATTCCTAATTATGAGCTTGTCCTATAAAAGACATTTGAGGCACTCTGCTACCAAACTATGGAAATATATAGATGCTAGAGCCCCAAGATGACCCCCGATCCTAATTCCTCTTTGAGTGGCACACAAATGAAGCTAGGTGAATCCAGGCAAAGTGCACATCCCTTCTTTTATCATCTAACACTACTAGCTGTTCACTCCCTGACTTGAGGGCTATATTTTGACCAGTACAAAACCCTGCTCCTTTATTTACATTACTAATTATTTCTAAAACCAGTCACATAATTCATACTCTGTGAAAGTCACTGTTAAACAGTGGGGAGGTATAAAGAGATGAGCAACACAGCCCATGACCTCAAGGAGTTTACAGTCTATTAGGGGAGACAAAGTAGGAATCAATGATTATGATGCAAAATAGAATGAGTCCAGTAAAAACAAATATGACAAAGGGCTACAATAGTTGGAAGGAGGGGAGAGATTAATGCTGGCTAGGGAAAGGGGTTTATAGAAGGTTTCATGGAGTAGTTGGCATTTAAAATGAGACTTAAAGAATTTCGATAAGTGGAAATATTGATGTTCAGAGAAAAATAAAGAGCCTGGCCTGCTTTTGGAACAAAAGGAACATGAAATATTGTGAAATAAGGCTGGAAAGGTAGGTTGCTGTCAGATTATGAAACACTTTGAATGCCAAAATGAGTTTGAAATGAAGGAACAAGCACCTCTCTTTTTTTTTTTTTCAGCCTAATTCCTAAGAGAAGTAGATGCTATTCATAGAATACCTCAAGCTTGGAGCATAATTAAGATATTTAGTCATGAAAAATCAACTGAATTTTAATTTGAAAGCTTCTGAGCTAACATCTAGTTGACATTTAAAAATGCACGTCTCATCAAGAATGATCCTGTGGAGGCTGATGAAATATGTTGCACCTTGGTCCTTTCAGACACTGCCTGACAATGTTTACTTGTTATTCTAAATCTGCTTTTGAAATATCCAAGTGCAGCTGAGTCACTTAGATGCCAAGGGTTTTTTCATTAATGGAAAGTAACATAATCAAGCTTACGCAGCCAGAAGTAGCAATATTTAAGAGCATTCATAGGGAATCAGAGGAATTAAAAACTGCATTTGTTTCTATCCATCATTGTTTTTTCCATTAAGCAGGAATGCTTAACCTTTTTTTTAGGGTCACGGATGCCTGAAGCAGTCTGGAAAAAAACCTACCTAAGGATTTCTTTTTAGAATGTTTTTAAATGCATACATTACAATACATAGGCTTGTGAAGGAAACCAAAGGTTAATGAAAAATGAAGATGGAATTTTTTTTTCAAATCTAAGTTCATAAAGTCTCTAAAAATCCAAGAACTTCTGAATTATAGCTTTATAAATATACATGAATAGAAGACTGAGTGACTCATGAAATCATCCAGGCATCTTATGCCTCATTCTCTGAAACCCATAGAGATAGCCCCAGAGTCCTCTGTGATTCTACTACCTCTGCTACTCCCTTCTTTTACCCATCCATGTCTAAGCCTCCCTGTCTTTCCCAATAATTTGTATACGCTTGTGCTTCTTCATGCTAGATTGGGGGTTGAACATAGTATGAGAATAGGCTTTTTCCTATTTAAAAAAGATCTCCTTTCACATGAGTTAACTCAGATGGTCTTTTTTTAAAATGTGGATTAGCCCTCTCTTCTAGGTGTCACACAAGTATTTTCCAAAATCCAATAAACATTTATTAAGTGCCTATTATATGCCAGTCACTGTGCTAAGTGCTAGAGATACAAATAAAAAGAAAATAGTGTAGTCAAACTTACTTGAGGACATCTGGTGGAAAATGAAGATTTGGGTGGGCTTCTGGACCCTCTTTAGAAGGAGGCTTTGGACAGAATTTTTTGTACTCTCTTCCAATTCTCTAATCCGAGGGACATTTATACTGAGGGTTCTAATAAAGCATGAGTGCCAAAGCTGATACAATCCCATGATGATGAATTTCTAGTGATAAGCATTTCTAGGGGCAAGGTTGATGATGGTAGAGTCAAAAATCAAGAAGAGTAGCTGGTGGGAAATAGTGAAAACATTCCCTAATGCCAATATAATATTTTTTCCTTTTTATTTCTCTCTGTCTCTGTCTCTGTGTCTCTGTCTCTGTCTCTGTCTCTCTGTCTCTCTCTGTCTCTGTGTCTCTGTGTCTCTGTCTCTCTGTCTCTGTCTCTCTGTCTCTTTGTGTCTCTGTCTCTCTCTCTCTGTCTCTCTCTCTGTCTCTCTCTCTGTCTCTCTCTCT
>NW_025349244.1:0-5927 GCF_016433145.1 Gracilinanus agilis
TATATATTATAATATAAATTATATGACAGTGACATATAATGTGAATACACATATACATATACACATATATAAATATAATTTTAAAGTTTGTAAGACTCTCAATAAGTAGTTGTTAGCCAATAGGTACTAGTGGTGTTGAGTCTTTAGGACTTTCATTTGATCTTCAAAACACCTCTGTGTTTTGAGGTGTAAACAGGATTTATTACATATCAATTTAATCTTAATCCTGTTGCATTGAAAACAGAAAAATTAACTGATTTGCCAAAGGTCCACACAGTTAATAAATGAAAGATCTGGGATTTGGATCTACTTCTTGAGTCTAGTCATGTTCTTTCCTCAACTCTAGGATATATGCAGCACATGAGGATATATCATGCTACCAAGATGAGAAAGTAGATATTAACAAAAGGGGTTTCCATAATCTAGCATTCAAAAACCATAACGTATAAATTAATTGGCAAACTTCTACAAAGAAATTCTTCCTTCTCAAAATAGAAGTAGAAATTGCCCAAAGAAAAAGAATATTGGGGTGGGAGGAGGGGAACTGACTGAGAAGAAAGATGGTAAACAGAGGCAAAAATTCCTGAAGAAAAAACCAGACTGAAAAGCATTAAGAATACCATAAAAAAGCTAAAAGTTAATCAAGATAAAAATAAAATGAATGATACACATTGAAGGAATTCAAGCAAGAAATGGAGTTAACAAAAACACTGACATGAAATAAAGCAAAAACAGAACATAGTTATGGAATTTCAGATTCAACATGGCAATATAACTCAGCAGTTTAGAAATAGCCACAGAAAACAAAACAAAAAAAAAAAAAACAGATGGAGGTTGGGGTAGGGCTGGTAATAATTATTTGACTAGATAGTGTAAGAGAACAAGAAGTTAAGACCAAGAAATTGTTAAATTATTCAACTGAAAATATATTTAGAAGATATGTATATCCATGCTAATACACGTGTATATATCTAATACACTTATGAAAATATATGAAGGAAAGACAATTTTGAGGGCATAAAGAAAATTTGGTAATACTGTATCATGAAACAATACATTTCCATGAAACACTGTAAAGGGGAGCCAAATGACCAAACAGGCAAGCATTCCCTGACAACAAAAGTGAAATTCCAAATTCAACTCAGCCACACACTTCTGTCAAACTTCAAGATTACTTCAAGATAAATTTTATAAGTAGTTAAGAAGAAAGACATCATTTCAAGCACTTAGCAACAGTTCCTGGCACAATAGGCACTTATGTCATCTTGATTTCAAAAATCACCAATTCAAATGACATAACTTTAAAATCAAATGTTGAATTATGACAAAAGCAAATGAAATACAGCATGCCAAAAGTTAAGAGAGATAAGGTATAATCCCCAAAAATGCTTTTGTATCTAAGTTAAGCATTCAAGAACAAATGATAATCAATTAAAAATACACAGAAACTTGAAAAGATCGTGGCAAGAACAGGCAATATTAAAATGGCTTTTCAAAGAATCACAGTTTTCATAGTAAAAAGACATCTCAAATACCATTTTAACTGGGAAAAAAATCCTCTAATTGACTATAGAAACATATGTACCCACAAAAGAAACCTGTAGTTCATACAGTGTCAAAAGACACTGTGATCTCTTTGGTTAGATGTGTAATGGTAATATGGAGGAATGCTAAGTGAGAAAAAAAGTAACCATCCCCATTTTAAAACAAAATGAGACACAGTTATAATAGTTCTTCTTTTTTTTTTTTTCTTAATTCAGTTTCTTTCCTGTTTTGCCCAAGTTCTTCCAAAGGTACGTGTTGGAAGATAGAAACTGCTCCCATTTAAAAGACTTTTAAAATGCATATAAAGACATACATACATTAACGCTTGTGGCCAGAAACTAGTCCATTTGCTAGTCCAGCATCATGTATAAAATGCTAAGAAGGCTTATTCAGAGACTTTACAATTTGGAAAAAAATTTTTACCGTATTTAAAAGAGTGAATTTGAAAAGAAATAACTTGGGGACGGGGAGAACCTATAAAACTTCCATTGCAAGTGGGCAGTTCCCATACGCTAATTTGTAAATAGACTTTTTAAATGTACTGGTTGATGCCTGGGAGCATTAACATTATATAAGGGGCGGGGCTGAGCTAAGATAAGCCCAGGGTTAGGAGGCAAAGGCGCCAGAAGCTGGACGGACTTGACCAGACAGGATAGAGTGTTGCAGCCTGGACCAGCTGCTGCAACGTGGACCAGCTGCCGCCGCAACATCGCACCGCTCTGATGGAGGCTGCTAAGGAAACTCGTGAGATTCAAGGCACTTCCACCGAGAATGTGAATAACACGAACCGTAATCCCCAATTTGAGCCCATTCCTCTGAACAAGATAAAGACTCTCGAAGAAGATGAAGAAGAACTTTTTAGGATGCGAGCAAAGCTATTCCGATTCACCTATGAGAATGAGCTTCCGAAATGGAAAGAACGAGGTACTGGCGACGTGAAGCTGCTGAAACATAAGAAGAAAGGGACCATTCGCCTCCTCATGAGGAGGAGCAGAACGCTGAAGATCTGTGCGAATCACTATATAACACCATGGATAGAGCTTAAGCCTAACGTGTGGAGTGACCGGGCTTGGGTCTGGTACACACAGGCTGACTTTGCTGATGAGACTGTTAAGCAGGAAGTGCTGGCGATTCGATTCCTAAATGCAGAAAACGCCCAGAAATTTAAGGCAAAATTTGAAGAATGTAGGAATGAGATAAAAGAAAAAGAGAGACTAGCATCAGGAAGAAAAAGCACTGATGAAGTAGTAGCACCGACATGTCCACTTTTGGCGAAAGAAGACAGCCAAGGAGAGCCCGAGGGCCTTGACAACGTAGTACAAAAGCTAAAAGAACTTTCCGTGGAAGAAGACAGGCAAAAACAGTTCCATAGTCAAAACAAAGTAGACCCAAAACTAGAACTTTCAGTGGAAGACGACAGCCAAGGAAAGCCGGAAAGCCATGAAATATCCCAAAAGCCAGGGGAACTTTTGGTGAAAGAATTCAGACAAGGAGAGCCCAAGGGCCTTGACAAATTAGTCCAAAAGCTAGAAGAATTTTCCGTGAGAGAAGACAGCCTAGGGAAGTCTGAGAGTCTTGACAAAGTAGCCCTGAAACTAAACCTTTCAGTGGAAGATAACAGACAAGGGGAGCCTGAGGGCCCTGATAAAGTAATTCAAAAGCTAGAAGAACTTTCGGTGGAAGAAGACAGACTAGGGAAGTCTGAGAGCCATAACAAAATAGCCCCAAAACTCGAATTTTCAGTAGGTAACGGTGGAGGGGAGACTGAGAGCCATCAAATTTCCCAAAAGCCAGAGTTTTCAGTGGAAGTCAGCCAAAAGGCAGAAGAGAAGGAAGAAACCCAGAGTAAAGCTGAAGAGGAGCAATAAATCATCTCCCAGGCCTTGCATTCATTCCTGATATTTTCTCTCCCTCCCTCTCTCCTTCCCTTTCTTCTTTCCTTCCTTCCTCATTCTTAGAACTGCCTTCAGAATATGTGCGAGTGTTGATAGAAATACAAATACATAGATATGGATATAGAAATTGTAACAATTAAAATTCTAGAAGCAATATTTAATTTTTAAAACATTTATTAAATTTAATTTATTAATGCCACTCAAGAAAATCTAAACTAGGCAGTAGACTGGATGCTAAGGAGATCCAGCAGGTCAAAAGAGTAGGGAGGGCCAGAGAGTCAAGCCAAACAAGATGCTGGGTGAAATGAGCTCTTGAGGCGTGAGACAGCGCCTTCCTCTAGATCAGGCAATATATATCCCTTGTGATATCATCAATCAGTCCCTCCCCTGGACATCCCAAGAGGTTTTTGATTGGCAAATAGCCATCGGTGGAGGTAGACTGAAGAGACCCCCAACTCCTTCCTCATTATTTCATCACAAGGAAAGGTTGGTCTTAAGGATGCCAAGAAGCCCATTCCTCCTGCCACATTGCTGGGTCAACATGAGTGTCTACTGAATAGCAGCTAAAGCTTGCTGGCTTCCCCACCCAGGAGAATTCTTGTTTACAGATAAGCAAGTAGTAGGTCTCCTCCTTTCTCTTAACAAAACCAGGCCTGGGATCAAATTACTTTAATTTGGAAGCTGGCTAAAGTTCCAAACCTGAAGTTTAAGAAAGATTTTGTATTAAAATTATTACAATTCAATATTAATTTTCCATAAAACACAGATACTCTGAAGATATAGATAACACATCTGTATGCATGTGTATATACATACATATTTTTCTTATTTATAGGCATATCTTGTCTATGCCAAATCTTGACAATTAAATCATTTTACTTTCAAGTTTGGATGTTTGTTTTTAATTCAAAAAATTTAATTCCATTAATAAACAGCCCACTGTTACCTTACAAGCCCTAATTCCATAATTTTATGGCCATTTCAGTCTATTCTTCTAGGAACATGTTTACCTATTTACTCAAAGATTTCCTAATTTTAGATCCAGGTAAATTTCATAATGAATATAATTTTTCATTGGTAGGAGATATGCACATTTATTTTGAGAAAACAACTGACAAAAAGAAATTTTATAAATATATGTTTTGTAAAATAAATTTTAAAAGTTACAGCAAAAAGGGAAAAGTAAAGGTTTCTAATACCATTTTTCCTTTTATTTCAGCACCAAGACTTCCTATGGAAAAAAAAAAAACAAATAACAACAACAAAAAACACTTTCTCAAATTATATCCAATCACTTATGATGTATAAAATATGATGAAAGGAAACTGGTTGACTTACAATTAAGAATCATTTATTATGTTTTGACTCTGCCAGACCCTCTTCTAAACCCTGGTCACTGTCCAAAAAGTTTTTTTTTTTTTTAATTGAATGAATTAGGTGGAAAGTAATTTCTTTCATTTGGAAAATATTTGTGGTATGCTGAAATAACTTTTTTTTTTTGGTTGTTGTACTCTCTTCACCTGTGCTAGGATTTTTTTTTTTTTTTACTTTATGGGAAGCAAACCATTAAAAAAATTATATCTTAGAATCTATACTAAATATCCATTCCAAGGCTGAAGAATGGTAAGGGCTAGGCAACTAGAGTTGTGACTTGCCCAGGTTTACACAGTTAGAAAGTGTTTGAGGTCAGATTTGAACCCAGAACCTCCAGTCCCTGGGCCTGATTCTATCCACTGAGCCACCTTGCTGCCCTTGGGAGCAAACTGTTTTAATTAACTTTTCTGGTTCATGACATGTGGTAGATCTAAAGACATTCTTGCTTTTAGATAGCTAGTGAAAAGTTATGAGTCAGAAGACCTTTATCACTACAATGAAAAAAGCAATGTATCTATTTCTGGCATCTTCAGAATGGAAATCTGGGTATTACTGAGGAAAGCATTATCTTTATCATGTGAGTCACTGAGAGCTACTGACTAACTTGGCTTATTCAGAAACTGGATCTGTTAACCAAAGTGATGAATCTTTGTTCCATCTTTATTTGCTGCCAGTTCAGAAATTGACCTTATTTTTTAAAGGAAAAAGTACTCTTAATATGAAATATCTACATAATTATAGGAATGAAACAAGTCCTTTAAAACTTTTACCTATTACTTGTCTTTTTAAAATTTGGTAGCATAGGGGGCAGTTGGGTGGCTCAGTGGATTGACAGTCAGAGATGGGAGGTCCTGGGTTCAAATATGACCTCAGACACTTCCTAGCTGGTTGACCCTAAGCAAGTCACTTGACCCCCATTGCCTAGCCCTTACCACTCTTCTGATTTAGAACCAATACATAGTATTGATTCTACAATGGAAGGTAAGAGCTAAGAAAGAAAGAAAGAAAGAAAGAAAGAAAGAAAGAAAGAAAGAAAGAAAGAAAGAAAGAAAGAAAGAAAGAAAGGAAGGAAGGAAGGAAGGAAGAAAGAAAGAAAGAAAGAAAGAAAGAAAG
>NW_025349245.1:0-5554 GCF_016433145.1 Gracilinanus agilis
CACACACATACATACATACATACTCTCTCTTTCTCATTTTCTGATAAACTGATGATTCCTCTTTCACATACCTCTTCTCCTATTTCTGTCCCTTTGCCCTGACTGGAATGCACCCCTGCCTCTGAAAATTTCTTGTATCCCTCAAAACTGCTCAGGTGACACCTTCAATTTAATGACTTTGCTAATTCTCCTGGGGGATAGTGCTTGCCTCACAATGAATTTGCCTCCTGTTGGGTTTTTTTTTTTTTCTGTTTTCTATGTGATTATGTATGTGCATGCTGCCATGTTATCTCCCTCAGTAAAATGTAAGAGGCTCGAGGGTAGGGACAATTACATTTTTTGTTGTCTTTGTGATCCCAGTGTTCAGTGCACAGAACAGGTACTTACTTAATAAACGCTGGCTTTGTCTATGTGTCCCGGGAAGTAGGCTAGAGGCTATTTGGTCAAAAGTCTGCTTGGTGACTGTTTGTAGGCAAAGGGAAGGTCTTTGGGGACCAATTTCAATTTGAACAGGCATTTATAGCCTCTCCTACCCAAAGAGAATGGGTTGTGAGCTGGGAGAGACTCAAAGATTTACTTGAACCTGGTCCTTACTCTCACAGCTTTCATAAACTCACTGGAGGCTATAGTCCTCTATGCAAAAGAATAAACTACAAAATGATATTTCCTAAGGACATCAGAGGCATGAACCAAATGCTACAGGAAATTCAAGAAGCAGGATTTTTCTAGACCGAATAGATCAGGGATAGTTTCTTGTAGGTGGTAACTTCTGAACTGGGGCTTAAAGATTGGTAGACTTTCAGTAGGTATGGATTTCAGGGCAGGGGGTTGATCATCTTGAAATGACCATAAGCTTCTCAGATTGGGGTCAGGTATGAAAATGATTACTTACTTCAAGTTAACACTAACCTATATTTATGGAGCACATTATGATTTGCAAAACACTTTCTTCATGACAGCCAATGAGGCAGGGTAGGTAGTGCCAGTGTTATCCCCCTTTTAACATATGGAGAAACTAAGGCTTTGAAGGGTTAAATGATTTGTGATCACATAGCTAATGAGTAACTGTGACAAGATAGGAACTAATGTCTCCTGACTCCAGATCCAGTAACCACATGTTCTCTCCGTTACTGGACTTTTTCTGAGTCTTCCTATTTCTGAGACTTCCCCTCTTAAATGGAAAGGGCTTAAAAGAAGTTAGAGTGGGTTGATTGTCACTAGTGGAATCTGTAAATTAATCAGTGAATGACTGGATCATCCTAGAACAAGGGATTTAATCTATAGGACACAAAGTCAGGGCCAGAAAGCCCAGGACTGAAACTAGCCCTTAGAGAATGTACCTGCCTAGGAAGTTCATCTACCATGAGGTGGGGATTAGAGCTACTTACCACTCCAGCTGTTCCTTAAAAAATGGAACCCAGAAGGTCCATCTGCAGCTCAGTATTCTTTCAGATGTGGCCTGGATCAAATGATCGAGTTGAACAAATTCTATCCTTAGTTCTTGAGATGCCAGTGGTTTCCCTCTTCTAGGACGTTGTGTTTAGGAAACTAATAACTAAATCAATAAGGGAAAATGCATGTACTCCCTCGTTTTCCAGCTGTTTTGATGATTCATTTAGAGGCGTGTGTGCATCTTGCTGCGGAGCAAGTGCCTAATTAGGAGATAGGCGATTCAGGCATGCAATAGAAGTTTTGAAAAAGATGAGGGGACTGAGACTGTACTTTGTTCTTCTGTCCAGGAGAGTTGTACCTTCCTGGACATCATCGAGAGAGATAATTAAATGTATGGACTCCCTGTCTTTCCACAACTGGGGAAATGAGTTGTGTTCTCAGAGGTTCCCAGCCTTAGGCATACATCTAAATAAGTGTGATTTCTTTGACTGATGCTTTGTCATGTATGGGTCAGGGTCTATGATGATTGATATTAAGGCCGCATGAGCTAATGGATTGGCTGTCCAGGGTATGATACTCACATTATCTGTGATATATCATGTGAAGAATTAGGGTCTTATGCTCCCCATGTTGCCCTCTTCAGTTTCAGCTTCCCCTGCCATAAACTGGAATGTTCATACTTTGATCATTAATTCATTTAACAAGTATTTAGAGAGCATGAGAGAGCACTGGGCTAAGTGTTCCATGCATATCAAGTATATAAGCCAGGGTCCCTGTCCTCAAGGATCTTAGAGCCTGCTGGGGAGGCAAGAGAAAAAATAAATAACAATATTGTGTACAATGTTTTTTTTAATGATCTGCAAGCTTCTTCCTGACGCTACAGCTTCAAGCAACCATTGCTCTTCCAGTGATTCCACATGGCTGTGAATCATGAATTATCACATTAAAATTACTGGTCGCCCAAAAGGACAAAGAAAGAGGCACACAGGAAAATGAGCTACCTACCACCTGTTGGCAAGAGAGGATTATAGTAAAAGATGAATCATTAAATTACAGCAACTGGAAATAGAAGTGATCATGTCATTTTGGAGGGCAAGGGATGAGCAAAGGATCACCCACATGTTCCATTTATACTCACAAGTGAAAATGATTAGTGGAGGACTGCCAGCCTCCAAGATGGGCCTTTTGTGCAGGGTATGGGCATCAGTTACACAGAGTAAGAATAAGAGTAATAGCTTGTACTCATTAGCTCTTTAAGTTTTCATTGGAGACCTCAAAACCACCACAAAAAAACAAACAACCTGAAGGGTGGTTGCTCTTATTCTCTCTTATAACTGAGGAAACGGAGGCTGAGAGAGGCAAAGTGACAGCTCATTGGAGGAAATGTCTACATTGATAAGATTCACTGTAGTATCATTGTGAGCTTATCAAATGCAAGATAAGTATGATTGCAATAAACCCAAGTCTGATATAGACAGTGAACCCAGCTAGACTTGGGGTCACCCCTACTCAAGCTATGAACATGGCATGTGGACCTCACTGTGTGGAGTAGCAACAACTAAGACAAAGAACTCCCCAAACAAGATAAAAAAGCCAAAGGAAACTACACTGTTCTCATTTATCCCTTTTTTTCTTTATGATTATATATATAGACATCATTTCATCTATTACCTCTGTTCCATGTTCTGTCCTTCCAACTCAAAACTCCCAACTTAAAGATCCCTAGCCCATGCAAAAAGTCCTCCCAACCCAATAATCAATAAGGATACTACAGGACATTTTACTGTCAGCTCCACCCCTGCTACATTCTTTTTTTTTCCCTTTTCAAGTTACATTTTTTAAATTAACAAACATTTATTTGCTCCTCCAACTGGGACAATACCAACAACAACAACAACAACAACACCACCATCACGGCAGATAATGTATAGGCAAGTACAGCAAATTGCCACTTCGGCCAAGTCCAAAACCTTGTCTCATTTGCCTTATTTATAGCCCATTGCCTCTTTGTCAGTTAGTGAGCATTATTCTTTTCTGTTGGTCTGCTGGGATCATAGTTGGCCATTGTATTGATCAGAGTTCTCAAGTCTTTCAAAGTTCTTTGTTTTTACATTGCTATGTATAAATTTTTCTCCTGGTTCTGCTCACTTCATCACTGCTTACAACATTATTTCATACCTGTCTCTCTAGGTTTCTCCAGGGATTGATTCCTGGTTATCTAGAATTAGGGAGGACTGGCTTGATAAAAGAAGGAGAAAGCTGCTTTGGAAAAGGGATTTTAATTAAAAAGAATGATGGCTACTGCTAAGAAATAAAAAGAGGTTAGAAGAAAGTGAATAATTTCTCCTCTCTTTATCAAGTCAGTCCTCCCTAATTCTAGGTAAGCAGGAATCAATCTCAGCAATGTTGTCACATTTTCTGGATTGAACTTTCTTTTCTTGAATCTGAGCTGGTTCTTGTCCAAGTGTACCTGGCTCATCACCCCAACCCTTGAGCCAGTTTAACTCCTTGGCTTCCCTCATACTGAATCATACACACAGTAATTATTACTGACTTACATTGGGCACAGGGCTCCCTTAGGTCAAGCAGTTAATGAAGACTTTGTGAAAAATGTAGGAAATAAGTTGGGCCTTCAAGGATGGGTGGAGTAGAGAGATGTCAAAGGGGAATTCTTCTGGCTAAGGGTAGGGGGTGTAAAAGGCAATATTATGAAATGCAGACAGAGTAGAAGAGACACCAAGAGTGCTGAGCCAATAATGGAAAATTTTAAGTGGTAGGTTAAGAAGTTTGGTTCTAGAAGCATTGATGGGGAAGGGGTCATGGGGCTTGCAAGGAGGGCAGGATTAGATACAGAAATGTTTTCAGGCTTTATTAATACATATTGATGTTTAGAAAATGAATACCAGCTTATGATTTATGATTTCTATTCAGATGTTTTGAGATGAATAGGCAAATGTATGCCAAAGGTACTTGTCTCTAGACATGGTTATATAAGACAATGGAAAGAACTTTCTTGTTTTAGGCTCCATTTACAGATGGGGAGCCTATCTTTTTTTAACTTATGACTGTCTGTTAATAATTCTCCACGGACCTTGAATAGTCTTGCTAATTTGAAAGCACCAGAAGAGTCAGCTGTGTCCTGGCTTTTTCCAATTATTTACTTGAGAGAAGGTCTAATGTAAAAGACCTGAATTCAAATCTTAGGACCATAGAAAATTCACTTAATTTTTCACCCTCAATTTCTTGGTCTATAAAGAATGAGGGAATGAATGGATAAATCATTTATTAAGTGCTTACGATGTAAACACTATGCTAAGTACTAGAGATAACAAACAGAAAAGTCAGATGGTCTCTGCTCTCAAGAAGTTCACGTTTTAATGGAGGAGATAATATATTTGAAAGGTTTCAGTTGCAAGTCACATGGAAAGGTCCTGTGGTAATAAGAGGGCAGCAGCAAAGCAGGTGGGCATGTCATTTCTTCTTCTTTAATGTCCTTTCCATAAAATCTTATCAGTCTATAATATTGAACCATTTCATAATGCTAATGACTTTGGTGGCAAGAACCTTCTTTTCTTTTGGGTCTTCTGTATCTGTGGCTGTATCACCTGGAGAAGCAGGGGCTGAACTGCAGGTTGCTACCAGGATGACAGTTGAGAGCATTGAGTAGCTCTTGGTTTAAGGTCCTGGAGCTGTCTCCATCAGGGTATGAAGAGAAATGATAGTCCAGGGAATGGTGGTGTTTCGATTTGCATAGGAAGCTTTGTTCCTTTAGTTCAACTGGCTTGCCTTTGGTGGGTAAGGATGACTGGCTGTCTCTACATGGAATTGCTTCCCTGGATGATGGCTGTGGGGCTAGGTTGAAAGAAGGGACTGGTAGTATTGAGAGGGGTGGGGGATAGTGTTTCCTTGCTTATCTGTCTCTTAGGGACAGTTGTTCAGCAATTGTTTCTGGTGGATGAGGAAAGCAGGGCCCTCTCCACAGTGTTTTCTCTCCTAGGTTATATCTATAAAATCTGGGCTGAAAATAAGTCTAATGGTTGACATTACTAATAGTACTTAATTCACTAGGTCATTGTGAGAAGAATCTAGTTCTCCCTCTCCTGGTTCTCCTCCTCCCTCTCTGACTGCTCCTTCTATGACTCCTTAACTGGATCTTCATCCA